>NC_069501.1:479581024-479881024 GCF_027579735.1 Bombina bombina
CACATGCGACCTCTTCAGCTCTGTATGCTGAACCAGTAGTGCAGGGATTACACAAAGATATCTCAATTAATATCTTTAAAACCGATTGTACGACACTCTGACGTGGTGGACAGATCACCATCGTTTAGTTCAGGGGGCTTCTTTTGTTCTTCCGACCTGGACTGTAATTTCAACAGATGCAAGTCTGACAGGTTGGGGAGCAGTTTGGGGGTCTCTGACAGCACAAGGGGTTTGGGAATCTCAGGAGGTGAGATTACCAATCAATATTTTGGAACTCCGTGCAATTTTCAGAGCTCTTCAGTCATGGCCTCTTCTAAAGAGAGAATCGTTCATTTGTTTTCAGACAGACAATGTCACAACTGTGGCATACATCAATCATCAAGGAGGGACTCACAGTCCTCTGGCTATGAAAGAAGTATCTCGAATACTGGTATGGGCGGAATCCAGCTCCTGTCTAGTTTCTGCGGTTCATATCCCAGGTATAGACAATTGGGAAGGGATTATCTCAGTCGCCAAACGTTACATCCGGGCGAATGTTCTCTTCACCCAGAGGTATTTCTTCAGATTGTTCAAATGTGGGGACTTCCAGAAATAGATCTGATGGCTTCTCATCTAAACAAGAAACTTCCCAGGTATCTGTCCAGATCAAGGGATCCTCAAGCGGAAGCAGTGGATGCATTGTCACTTCCTTGGAAGTATCATCCTGCCTATATCTTTCCGCCTCTAGTTCTTCTTCCAAGAGTAATCTCCAAGATTCTGAAGGAATGCTAGTTTGTTCTACTGGTGGCTCCAGCATGGCCTCACAGGTTTTGGTATGCGGATATTGTCCGGATGGCCTCTTGCCAACCGTGGACTCTTCCGTTAAGACCAGACCTTCTGTCGCAAGGTCCTTTTTTCCATCAGGATCTCAAATCCTTAAATTTAAAGGTATGGAGATTGAACGCTTGATTCTTAGTCAAAGAGGTTTCTCTGACTCTGTGATTAATACTATGTTACAGGCTCGTAAATCTGTATCTAGGAAGATATATTATAGAGTCTGGAAGACTTACATTTCTTGGTGTCTTTCTCATCATTTTTCCTGGCATTCTTTTAGAATTCCGAGAATTTTACAGTTTCTTCAGGATGGTTTGGATAAAGGTTTGTCTGCAAGTTCCTTGAAAGGACAAATCTCTGCTCTTTCTGTTCTTTTTCATAGAAAGATTGCTAATCTTCCTGATATTCATTGTTTTGTACAAGCTTTGGTTCGTATAAAACCTGTCATTAAGTCAATTTCTCCTCCTTGGAGTTTGAATTTGGTTCTGGGGGCTCTTCAAGCTCCTCAGTTTGAACCTATGCATTCATTAGACATTAAATTACTTTCTTGGAAAGTTTTGTTTCTTTTGGCCATCTCTTCTGCTAGAAGAGTTTCTGAATTATCTGCTCTTTCTTGTGAGTCTCCTTTTCTGATTTTTCATCAGGATAAGGCGGTGTTGCGAACTTCTTTTAAATTTTTACCTAAGGTTGTGAATTCTAACAACATTAGTAGAGAAATTGTGGTTCCTTCATTATGTCCTAATCCTAAGAATTCTAAGGAGAGATCATTGCATTCTTTGGATGTAGTTAGAGATTTGAAATATTATGTTGAAGCTACTAAGAATTTCCGAAAGACTTCTAGTCTATTTGTTATCTTTTCCGGTTCTAGGAAAGGTCAGAAGGCTTCTGCCATTTCTTTGGCATCTTGGTTGAAATCTTTAATTCATCTTGCTTATGTCGAGTCGGGTAAAACTCCGCCTCAAAGGATTACAGCTCATTCTACTAGGTCAGTTTCTACTTCCTGGGCGTTTAGGAATGAAGCTTCGGTTGATCAGATTTGCAAAGCAGCAACTTGGTCTTCTTTGCATACTTTCTCCTGTTAAGTGTAGTCAGTCCACGGGTCATCATTACTTCTGGGATATTAACTCCTCCCCAACAGGAAGTGCAAGAGGATCACCCAAGCAGAGCTGCTATATAGCTCCTCCCCTCTACGTCACACCCAGTCATTCTCTTGCACCCAACTAATAGATAGGATGTGTGAGAGGACTGTGGTGATTATACTTAGTTTTTATATCTTCAATCAAAAGTTTATTTTAAAACAGCACCGGAGTGTGTTGTTCCTTCTCAGGTAGAATTTGAAGAAGAATCTACCTGAGTTTTTTGTATGATTTTAGCCGGCGTAGCTAAGATTCATTTTGCTGTTCTCGGCCATTCTGAGGAGTGAGGTAAACTTCAGATCAGGGGACAGCGGGCAGGTTCACCTGCAAAGAGGTATGTAGCAGTATATTATTTTCTGAGGAATGGAATTGACTGAGAAAATACTGCCAATACCGATATAATGTAAGTTCAGCCTTAAATGCAGTAGTAGCAACTGGTATCAGGCTGTTATGTTTATATGTTTACACTTCAGTATTCTGGGGAATGGCACTTCACTGGGATAATACTGTATGCATATAACTTTTAGCCTAACTTGCAGTGGGAACGACTAGCAGCAGGCTTTTTAATGACACTTCATTTTATTTGATTTTAAACGTTTTGCTGGCATGTTAAATCGTTTATTTATCTGAGGTACTGGGTGAAAAATTGTTTTGGGCACTGTTTTTCCACTTGGCTGTCGTTTATTTTAATTTAAGACAGTTTACTGAACTTCCCTCACTGTTGTGTGTGAGGGGGAGGGGCCTATTTTGGCGCTTTTGCTACGCATCAGAAATTCAGTCACAAGTCTGTTTTTCTTCCCTGCATGATCCGGATCGTCTCTACAGAGCTCAAGGGTCTTCAAGAATTATTTTGAGGGAGGTAATCACTCACAGCAGACCTGTGAGATTGTGCTTTGACTGTGATAAAAAAGTTTATATTTTGTACATTTTTTCTGCTATTTAAGGGTTAGTTATCCATTGCTAATGGGGGCAATCCTTTGCTAATTTGTATTTGTACCGGGAAAAATTTGATTTTATAGTTTCTCCGGTTCATTGTTAGTCAACTGTCATAATTTTTTTCTGTGCTTCTTAAAGGCACAGTACGTTTTTAATATTACTTGTAAATTGAGTTGAAAAGTATTTCCAAGCTTGCTAGTTTAATTGCTAGTGTGTTAAACATGTCTGACTCAGAGGAATATCTCTGTGCTATATGTGCAAAAGCCAAGGTGGAGCCCAATAGAAATTTATGTACTAATTGCATTGATGCTACTTTAAATAAAAGTCAATCTGTACAAATTGAACATCATTCACCAAACAACGAGGGGGAAGTTATGCCGACTAACTTGCCTCACGTGTCAGTACCTGCATCTCCCGCTCGGGAGGTGCGTGATATTGTAGCGCCGAGTACTTCAGGGCGGCCATTACAAATCACATTACAGGACATGGCTAATGTTATGACTGAAGTTTTGTCTAAATTACCAGAACTTAGAGGTAAGCGAGATCACTCTGGGGTGAGAACAGAGTGCGCTGATAATAATAGGGCCATGTCAGATACTGCGTCACAATTTGCAGAACATGAGGACGGAGAGCTTCAATCTGCAGGTGACGGATCTGATCCCAATAGAGTGGATTCAGACATTTCAAACTTTAAGTTTAAGCTAGAAAACCTCCGTGTACTGCTAGGGGAGGTATTAGCGGCTCTGAATGATTGTAACACCGTTGCAATCCCAGAGAAATTATGTAGGCTGGATAGATACTATGCGGTACCGGCGAGTACTGACGTATTTCCTATACCTAAGAGGCTTACAGAGATAATTACTAAGGAGTGGGATAGGCCCGGTGTACCCTTTTCCCCCCCTCCTGTATTTAGAAAAATGTTTCCAATAGACGCCACCACACGGGACTTATGGCAGATGGTCCCTAAGGTGGAGGGAGCGGTTTCTACTCTGGCTAAACGTACCACTATCCCGGTGGAGGATAGCTGTGCCTTTTCAGATCCAATGGATAAAAAATTAGAGGGTTACCTTAAGAAAATGTTTGTTCAACAAGGTTTTATATTGCAACCCCTTGCATGTATTGCGTCTGTCACGGCTGCGGCCGCTTTTTGGTCCGAGTCTCTGGAAGAGACTCTTGACTCAATAACTATAGATGAGATTTCAAATAAGCTTAAAACCCTTAAGCTAGCTAATTCATTTATTTCAGATGCCGTAGTACATTTAACTAAACTTACGGCTAAGAATTCCGGATTCGCCATTCAGGCACGTAGAGCACTGTGGCTAAAATCCTGGTCAGCTGATGTTACTTCTAAATCTAAATTACTTAAAATACCTTTCAAAGGGCAGACCTTAATAATTTGAAAGAAATTATCGCTGACATTACAGGAGGTAAAGGCCATGCCCTGCCTCAAGACAGAGCCAAACCTAGGGCTAGACAGTCTAATTTTCGTGCCTTTCGTAATTTCAAGGCAGGAGCAGCATCAACTTCCTCTGCACCAAAACAGGAAGGAGCTGTTGCTCGCTACAGACAAGGCTGGAGACCTAACCAGTCCTGGAACAAGGGCAAGCAGGCCAGAAAACCTGCTGCTGCCCCTAAGACAGCATGAATTGAGGGCCCCCGATCCGGGAACGGATCTAGTGGGGGGCAGACTTTCTCTCTTCGCCCAGGCTTGGGCAAGAGATGTCCAGGATCCCTGGGCTTTAGAGATCATATCTCAGGGATATCTTCTGGACTTCAAAACCTCTCCCCCGAAAGGGAGATTTCATCTTTCAAGGTTGTCAACAAACCAAATAAAGAAAGAGGCGTTTCTACGCTGTGTACAAGATCTCTTACTAATGGGAGTGATCCACCCGGTTCCGCGGTCGGAGCACGGACAGGGGTTTTACTCAAATCTGTTTGTGGTTCCCAAGAAAGAAGCAACCTTCAGACCAATCTTGGACTTAAAGATCCTAAACAAATTCCTAAGAGTTCCATCGTTCAAAATGGAAACTATTCGGACAATCTTACCCATGATCCAAAAGGGTCAGTACATGACCACAGTGGATTTAAAGGACGCTTACCTTCACATACCGATTCACAAAGATCATTACCGGTATCTAAGGTTTGCCTTCCTAGACAGGCATTACCAGTTTGTAGCTCTTCCATTCGGATTGGCTACGGCTCCAAGAATCTTCACAAAGGTTCTGGGCGCTCTTCTGGCGGTACTAAGACCGCGAGGAATTTCGGTAGCTCCGTACCTAGACGACATTCTGATACAAGCTTCAAGCTTTCAAACTGCCAAGTCTCATACAGAGTTAGTACTGGCATTTCTAAGGTCGCATGGGTGGAAGGTGAACGAAAAGAAGAGTTCTCTCTTTCCACTCACAAGAGTTCCCTTCTTGGGGACTCTTATAGATTCTGTAGAAATTAAGATCTACCTGACAGAAGACAGGTTAACAAAGCTTCAAAATGCTTGCCGTGTCCTTCATTCCATTCAACACCCGTCAGTGGCTCAATGCATGGAGGTAATCGGCTTAATGGTAGCGGCAATGGACATAGTACCCTTTGCACGCCTACATCTCAGACCACTGCAATTGTGCATGCTAAGTCAGTGGAATGGGGATTACTCAGATTTGTCCCCTACTCTGAATCTGGATCAAGAGACCAGAAATTCTCTTCTATGGTGGCTTTCTCGGCCACATCTGTCCAGGGGGATGCCATTCAGCAGGCCAGATTGGACAATTGTAACAACAGACGCCAGCCTACTAGGTTGGGGCGCTGTCTGGAATTCTCTGAAGGCTCAGGGATCATGGACTCAGGAGGAGAGTCTCCTTCCAATAAACATTCTGGAATTGAGAGCAGTTCTCAATGCCCTTCTGGCTTGGCCCCAGTTAACAACTCGGGGGTTCATCAGGTTTCAGTCGGACAACATCACGACTGTAGCTTACATCAACCATCAAGGAGGGACAAGAAGCTCCCTAGCGACGATGGAAGTATCAAAGATAATTCACTGGGCAGAGTCTCACTCTTGCCACCTGTTAGCGATCCACATCCCAGGAGTGGAGAACTGGGAGGCGTATTTCCTAAGTCGTCAGACTTTTCATCCGGGGGAGTGGGAACTTCATCCGGAGGTCTTTGCCCAAATACTTTGACGTTGGGGCAAACCAGAGATAGATCTCATGGCGTCTCGACAGAACGCCAAGCTTCCTTGGTAGATGCTTTGACAGCACCTTGGACCTTCGGGATGGCTTATGTGTTTCCACCCTTCCCGATGCTTCCTCGATTGATTGCCAGGATCAAACAGGAGAGAGCATCGGTGATTCTAATAGCGCCTGCGTGGCCACGCAGGACCTGGTATGCAGATCTAGTGGACATGTCATCCTGTCCACCTTGGTCTCTGCCTCTGAGACAGGACCTTCTAATTCAGGGTCCCTTCAAACATCAAAATCTAATTTCTCTGAAGCTGACTGCTTGGAAATTCCACGCTTGATTTTATCAAAGCGTGGATTTTCTGAGTCAGTAATTGATACCTTAATACAGGCTAGGAAACCTGTTACCAGAAAGATTTACCATAAAATATGGCGTAAATACTTACATTTGTGCGAATCCAAGAGTTACTCATGGAGTAAGGTTAGGATTCCTAGGATATTGTCTTTTCTACAAGAAGGTTTAGAAAAGGGTTTATCTGCTAGTTCCTTAAAGGGACAGATCTCAGCTCTGTCCATTCTTTTACACAAACGTCTGTCAGAAGTTCCAGACGTTCAGGCTTTTTGTCAGGCTTTGGCCAGGATTAAGCCTGTGTTTAAAACTGTTGCTCCACCATGGAGCTTAAATTTAGTTCTTAACGTTTTACAGGGTGTTCCGTTTGAACCCCTTCATTCCATTGATATCAAATTGTTATCTTGGAAAGTTCTGTTTTTAATGGCTATTTCCTCGGCTCGAAGAGTCTCTGAGTTATCGGCCTTACATTGTGATTCTGCTTATCTGATTTTTCATTCAGACAAGGTAGTTCTGCGTACTAAACCTGGGTTCTTACCTAAGGTGGTCACTAATAGGAATATCAATCAAGAGATTGTTGTTCCATCATTGTGTCCTAATCCTTCTTCAAAGAAGGAACGACTTCTACACAATCTAGATGTAGTCCGTGCCCTGAAATTCTATTTACAGGCAACTAAAGATTTTCGCCAAACTTCTTCCCTGTTTGTCGTTTATTCTGGACAGAGGAGAGGTCAAAAAGCTTCTGCTACCTCTCTCTCTTTTTGGCTTCGTAGCATAATACGTTTAGCTTATGAGACTGCTGGACAGCAGCCTCCTGAAAGGATTACAGCTCATTCTACTAGAGCTGTGGCTTCCACTTGGGCCTTTAAGAATGAGGCCTCTGTTGAACAGATTTGCAAGGCTGCAACTTGGTCTTCTCTTCATACTTTTTCCAAATTTTACAAATTTGACACTTTTGCTTCTTCGGAGGCTGTTTTTGGGAGAAAGGTTCTTCAGGCAGTGGTTCCTTCCGTATAAAGATCCTGCCTGTCCCTCCCGTCATCCATGTGCTTTGGTATTGGTATCCCAGAAGTAATGATGACCCGTGGACTGACTACACTTAACAGGAGAAAACATAATTTATGCTTACCTGATAAATTCCTTTCTCCTGTAGTGTAGTCAGTCCACGGCCCGCCCTGTTTTTTATGGCAGGTCTAAATTTTTAAATTATACTGCAGTCACCACTGCACCCTTTAGCTTCTCCTTTCTCGTTGGTTCTCGGTCGAATGACTGGGTGTGACGTAGAGGGGAGGAGCTATATAGCAGCTCTGCTTGGGTGATCCTCTTGCACTTCCTGTTGGGGAGGAGTTAATATCCCAGAAGTAATGATGACCCGTGGACTGACTACACTACAGGAGAAAGGAATTTATCAGGTAAGCATAAATTATGTTTTTACTAAATTCTACCATTTTGATGGGTTTTCTTCTTCTGAAGCAGTTTTTGGTAGAAAAGTACTTCAGGCAGCTGTTTCAGTTTGATTCTTCTGCTTATAATTTCAGTTTTTTTCATTATAAGATTTAAACTTTATTTTGGGTGTGGATTATTTTCAGCGGAATTGCCTGTCTTTATTTTATCCCTCCCTCTCTAGTGACTCTTGCGTGGAAGATCCACATCTTGGGTAGTCATTATCCCATACGTCACTAGCTCATGGACTCTTGCTAATTACATGAAAGAAAACATAATTTATGTAAGAACTTACCTGATAAATTCATTTCTTTCATATTAGCAAGAGTCCATGAGGCCCACCCTTTTCTCCAACATTGGTGTGTCCGGTCCACGGCGTCATCCATTACTTGTGGGAAATATTCTCCCCCACAGGGAAAGGCAAGGAGAGCACACAGCAAGAGCTGTCCATATAGCTCCCCCTCTGGCTCTGCCCCCCAGTCATTCTCCTTGCCGCTCTGAACAAGTAGCATCTACCACGGGGATGGCGAGGAGTTTGTGGTGTTAGTTGTAGTTTTTTATTCTTCTATCAAGAGTTTGTTATTTTAAAATAGTGCTGGCTTGTACTATTTACTCTATAACAGAAAAGTGATGAAGATTTCTGTTTAAGAGGGCTATGATTTTAGCAGACCGTAACTAAAATCCATTACTGTTATCACGCAGGACTGTTGAAACAAGAGAACTTCAGTTGGGGGTAACAGTTTGCAGACTCATCTGCTTCAGGTATGACTGGTCTCCTTCTAACAACACAGGCTAATGCTAGATGACAGTCATATTTCCCCTCAGGGGAAAAGGTAAGCCATTTTTCTTTCACCTCAGCAAAAAAGATAACAGGCTTCCCCTTTTTGTTTTTTATGCTGGTAGACACTGTTAGGGGCAAAATCGATTGGTTTTTATTACAATATGATACCATTTGAAATATTTTATAAGCTCACATACACTGGGGAACGTTTTTTATTGATCTGGCTTGTTTTAGACACCTAAATCTAGTCAGGAAGGCCCCTTCACTCTAGTGTGCTGAGGGAGGAAGCCTCATTTTGGTGCTTCAGCTGCACAGTTGATTTACAAGGCAGTGCATGCAGATAGGGTCCTGTGGCTCAGAAAGTGACTCCAAAAGGCTTTTCTCCAACATTGGTGTGTCCGGTCCACGGCGTCATCCATTACTTGTGGGATATTCTCCTCCCCCACAAGGAAAGGCAAGGAGAGCACACAGCAAGAGCTGTCCATATAGTCCCTCCCAGGCTCCGCCCCCCCCAGTCATTCTCCTTGCCGCTCTGAACAAGTAGCATCTCCTCGGGGATGGGGAGGAGTTTGTGGTGTTTAGTTGTAGTTTTTTATTCTTCTATCAAGAGTTTGTTATTTTAAAATAGTGCTGGTATGTACTATTTACTCTGAAACAGAAAGAGATGAAGAGTTCTGTTTAAAAGAGGATTATGATTTTAGCAGACAGTAACTAAAATCAGTTGCTGTTCCCACACAGGACTGTTGAGATGAGAGAACTTCAGTTGGGGGGAACAGTTTGCAGACTTTTCTGCTCAAGGTATGACTAGCCATTTTTCTAACAAGACTGTGTAATGCTGGAAGGCTGTCATTTTCCCTCATGGGGATTGGTAAGCCATTTTCTTAGTCTCAAACAGAATAAAGGGCTTATTATGGGCTATACACTGGTAGACACTCTTAAGGGCTAAATTGATTGCTTTATTTAAGTATTATATGCAGTTTGAAGTTGAATTTCACACTTTTATAACAGTTCCATCGTTCAAATGGAAACCATTCGAACAATTTTATCTACAATCCAGGAGGGTCAATTTATGACTACCGTGGATTTAAAGGATGCGTATCTACATATTCCTATCCACAAAGATCGGGGGTTTTACTCAAATCTGTTTGTAGTTCCCAAAAAAGAGGGAATTTTCAGACCAATTCTGGATTTAAAAATTCTAAACAAATTTCTCAGATTGGGGAACGTTTTTTAGCACCAGGCACTTGTTAAGAAACCTTCCCAGTCAGGAAGGGCTTTCTCTGTAGAAGGCAGAGCCTCATTTTCGCGCCATTACTGTGCAGTTACTTTTGAGTACAGTACATGCAGCTGCATGTGTGTGGGTCTGGAATCCACTAAAAACGTTCCTAGAAGGCTTCATTTGATATCATATACCCCCCTGGGATTGGTGAAGTCGCAGCAAAGGCTGTAGCTGGGACTGTAAGGGGGTTAAAATTAAAAACGGCTCCGGTTTCCACATTTTAAGGGTTAACAGCTTGAAAATTGGGGTGCAATACTTTGAATGCATTAAGACACTGTGGTGAAAATTTGGTAAAGATTGGATAATTCCTTCATAGTTTTTCACATATTCAGTAATAAAGTGTGCCCTGTTTAACATTTAAAGAGACAGTAACGGTTTTGTTTTAAAACGGTTTTTGTGCTTTATTAACCAGTTTAAGCCTGTTTAACATGTCTGTACCTTCAGATAGATCCAAGGATTTTCACAAAGGTGCTAGGGTCCCTTCTAGAGGTTCTAAGGGGTATTGCAGTGGCACCTTATCTGGACGACATTCTAATCCAAACGTCGTCTCTTTCCAAAGCAAAGGCTCATACAGACATTGTTCTAGCCTTTCTCATATCTCACGGGTGGAAGGTGAACGTAGAAAATAGTTCCCTGTCTCCGTCGACAAGAGTTCCCTTCTTGGGAACGATAATAGATTCTTTAAAAATGAAGATCTTCCTGACAAAAGTCAGAAAGTCAAAGCTTCTAAAGCTTGTCAAGTTCTTCACTCTATTCTGCAGCCTTCAATAGCTCAGTGCATGGTAGTAGTAGGGTTGATGGTTGCAGCAATGGACATAGTTCCTTTTGCTCAAATTCATCTAAGACCATTACAACTGTGCATGCTCAAGCAGTGGAATGGGGACTATACAGACTTGTCTCCAAAGATTCAAGTAGACCAGATGACCAGAGACTCACTCCGTTGGTGGTTGTCACAGGATCACCTGTCTCAGGGAATGAGTTTCCGCAGACCAGAGTGGGTCATTGTCACGACCGACGCCAGTCTATTAGGCTGGGGCGCGGTCTGGGATTCCCTGAAAGCTCAGGGTCTATGGTCTCGGGAAGAGTCTCTTCTCCCGATAAACATCCTGGAACTGAGAGCAATATTCAATGCTCTCCGGGCTTGGCCTCAACTAGCGAAGGCCGGATTCATATGATTCCAGTCAGACAACATGACGACTGTAGCTTACATCAACCATCAGGGAGGAACAAAGAGTTCCTTGGCGATGAAAGAGGTATCCAAGATCATCAAATGGGCGGAGGATCACTCCTGCCATCTATCTGCAATTCACATCCCAGGAGTAGACAACTGGGAGGCGGATTATCTGAGTCGTCAGACTTTCCATCCGGGGGAGTGGGAACTCCACCCGGACGTTTTTGCCCAGTTGACTCAATTATGGGACATTCCAGACATGGATCTGATGGCGTCTCGTCAGAACTTCAAGGTTCCTTGCTATGGGTCCAGATCCAGGGATCCCAAGGCGACTCTAGTGGATGCATTAGTGACGCCTTGGTCGTTCAACCTAGCTTATGCATTTCCACCGTTCCCTCTCCTTCCCAGGCTTGTAGCCAGGATCAAACAGGAGAAGGCCTCAGTGATTCTGATAGCTCCTGCGTGGCCACGCAGGACTTGGTATGCAGACCTGGTGAATATGTCATCGGCTCCACCATGGAAGCTACCTTTGAGACAGGATCTTCTAGTGCAAGGTCCATTCGAACATCCAAATCTAGTTTCTCTCCAGCTGACTGCTTGGAAATTGAACGCTTGATTTTATCCAAGCGCCGGTTTTCAGATTCAGTGATAGATACTCTGGTCCAAGCCAGAAAACCTGTGACTAGAAGGATTTACCATAAAATATGGAAAGGATATATCTGTTGGTGTGAATCCAAGGGATTCTCATGGATTAATATTCCCAGGATCCTCTCCTTTCTAACAAGAAGGTTTGGATAAGGGATTGTCAGCGAGTTCTCTAAAAGGACAGAGATCTGCTTTATCTGTCTTGTTACACAGACGACTGGCAGCTGTGCCAGATGTACAAGCTTTTGTACAGGCTTTGGTCAGAATCAAACCTGTTTACAGACCTTTGACTCCTCCCTGGAGTCTAAATTTAGTTTTTTCAGTTCTTCAAGGGGTTCCATTTGAACCCTTACATTCCATAGATATCAAGTTATTATCTTGGAAAGTTCTGTTTTTGGTTGCTATTTCTTCTGCTAGAAGAGTTTCTGAACTATCTGCTTTGCAGTGTGATCCACCCTATCTGGTGTTCCATTCAGATAAGGTTGTTTTGCGTACCAAACCTGGTTTTCTTCCAAAAGTTGTTTCCAACAAGAATATTAACCAGGAAATAGTTGTCCCTTCTTTGTGTCCGTATCCAGTTTCAAAGAAGGAACATTTGTTACACCATTTAGATGTAGTCCGTGCTTTAAAGTTCTATTTAGAAGCAACAAAGGATTTCAGACAAAACTTCTTTTTTGTTTGTCGTTTATTCTGGTAAGAGGAGAGGACAAAAAGCTACTGTTAACTCTCTTTCTTTCTGGCTGAAAAGCATTATCCGATTGGCTTATGAGACTGCCGGACGGCAGCCTCCTGAACGAATCACAGCTCACTCTACTAGGGCTGTGGCTTCCACATGGGCCTTCAAGAACGAGGCTTCTGTTGATCAGATATGTGAGGCAGCAACTTGGTCTTCTCTGCACACTTTTGCCAAATTCTACAAATTTGATACTTTTTGCTTCTTCGGAGGCTATTTTTGGGAGAAAGGTTTTGCAAGCCGTGGTGCCTTCTGTTTAGGTAACCTGATTTGCTCCCTCCCTTCATCCGTGTCCTAAAGCTTTGGTATTGGTTCCCACAAGTAATGGATGATGCCGTGGACCGGACACACCAATGTTGGAGAAAACAGAATTTATGCTTACCTGATAAATTACTTTCTCCAACGGTGTGTCCGGTCCACGGCCCGCCCTGATTTTTTAATCAGGTTTGAAAAATTTCTCTCTCTATACACTACAGTCACCACGGCACCCTATAGTTTCTCCTTTTTTTCTCCTAACCGTCGGTCGAATGACTGGGGGGGCGGAGCCTGGGAGGGACTATATGGACAGCTCTTGCTGTGTGCTCTCCTTGCCTTTCCCTGTGGGGGAGGAGAATATCCCACAAGTAATGGATGACGCCGTGGACCGGACACACCGTTGGAGAAAGTAATTTATCAGGTAAGCATAAATTCTGTTTTTTCTGTGAATGGTGACCCCTAAGGAAGGTAAAAAGCTGCAACAAGTCTGTAGCAGGGATTGTAGTGTATAAAAACGGTTAAATCCAACAATTAGCTCCGGTTTGCTTGTTTTAAGAGCTAGAGTCTCCATATTTGCTGTGCAATACTTTCTAAGCATTAAGACACTGGGGTCCAAATTTCAGAAAAATCGGATATTGCCTTCATAGTTTTTTGAACATTCAGAAATAAATGTGTCATTTTATTATTTAAAGAGACAGTAACGTTTTTGTTTAAAATCGTTTTTATTGCATTGTTTGCCTGCCTAAATCTGTTTAACATGTCTGTTCCATCAGATAACCTATGTTCTGTGTGTATAGAGACAAATGTGGTTCCCCCTTCGAGTGTTTGTGATAATTGCGCCATAGCGTCCAAACAAAATCAGGACAGCTCTGTTATTTTTCATAATGTTGCCCAAGATGATTTATCTAATGAAGGTAGTGGGGATAGCTCTACATCCTCTCCTTCTGTGTCTACACCAGCTTTGCCCACGCAGGCGACACCTAGCGCGCCAGTGCTTATTTCTATGCAACAATTATCAGTAGTAGTGGATAATTCTATAGCAAATCTTTTATCCAAACTGCCAGCTTTTCTGAGAAAGCGTGATTGTTCAGTTTTAAATACAGTTAAAAAGGATGAACAATCAGACGCTGACGATGCCTTATCTATTTTACCCTCGCATCATTCGGAATTGGCTGTAAGGGAAGGGCTGTCTGAGGGTGAAATTTCAGATTCAGGAAAAATTTCTCAACAGGCAGAACCTGATCTAGTGGCATTTAAGTTTAAACTAGAACATCTCCGCGCTTTGCTTAAGGAGGTATTAGCTACTCTGGATGACTGTGATTCCATGGTAGTACCAGAGAAGTTGTGCAAATTGGACAAATTTTTAGAGGTCCCAGTGCACGACGACGCTTTTCCAATACCTAAGAGGGTAGCGAACATAGTGGAAAAGGAGTGGGAGAAGCCAGGTGTACCCTTTGCCCCACCCCCTATATTTAAGAAAATGTTTCCCATAGTAGACCCTAGAAGGGACGCATGGCAAACGGTCCCGAAGGTTGAGGGAGCTGTTTCAACACTAGCGAAGCGCACAACTATTCCTATAGTGGACAGCTGCGCTTTCAAAGATCCTATGGATAAAAAATTGGAAGGATTGCTTAAAAAGATTTTTGTTCAGCAAGGGTTCATCCTTCAACCAGCTACGTGTGTTATTACTGTCACTTCAGCGGCGTCCTTTTGGTTCGAAGAACTAGAAAGGTCGCTCCAGAAAGAGACTTCCTATGAAGAAGTCATGGACAGAATTCACGCATTAAAGTTAGCTAATTCCTTTATATTGGATGCCGCCTTTCAAATAACGAAATTGGCGGCGAAAAACTCAGGTTTTGCTATAGTAGCGCGGAGGGCGCTTTGGCTAAAATCCTGGTCGGCAGATGTGTCGTCCAAGACTAAGTTACTGAATATTCCTTTCAAGGGTAAGACCCTTTTTGGGCCGGAATTGAAGGAAATTATTTCAGACATCACTGGGGGTAAGGGCCATGCCCTCCCACAGGATAGGCCTTTTAAGGCTAAGAACAAGCCTAATTTTCGTTCCTTTCGCAATTTCAGGAACGGACCGGCTAATAACTCCACTGCCGCTAGACAAGAAGGTAACGCGGCCCAGCCGAAACCCGCTTGGAAGCCCATGCAAGGCTGGAACAAGGGTAAACAAACCAAGAAACCTGCTGCTGCTACCAAGACAGCATGAAGGGGTAGCCCCCGATCCGGGACCGGATCTGGTAGGGGGCAGACTATCTCTCTTCGCTCAGGCTTGGGCAAGAGATGTTCTGTATCCCTGGGCACTAGAAATAGTTTCCAAGGGATACCTGTTAGAATTCAAGGGACTTCCTCCAAAGGGAAGGTTCCACCTGTCTTGCTTATCTTCAGACCAGATAAAGAAACAGGCATTCTTACATTGTGTAAGAGACCTATCAAAGATGGGAGTGATAAACCCAGTCCCCTCCGGGGAACAAGGTCTAGGTTTTTACTCACACCTGTTTGTGGTTCCCAAAAAAGAGGGAACTTTCAGGCCAATTCTGGATTTAAAGATATTAAACAAGTTCCTCAGAGTTCCATCCTTCAAGATGGAAACCATTCGGACAATCTTACCGACAATCCAGCAGGGTCAATTTTTGACTACCGTGGATCTAAAGGATGCGTATCTGCATATCCCAATCCACAAATCTCATCATCAGTTCCTGAGGTTCGCCTTTCTGGACAAACATTACCAGTTTGTGGCTCTTCCATTCGGTTTAGCCACCGCTCCCAGAATTTTCACAAAGGTGCTAGGGTCCCTTCTAGCGGTCCTAAGGCAGAGGGGCATCGCTGTAGCACCTTATCTAGAAGACATCCTAATCCAAGCGTCGTCCCTTTCCAAAGCGAGGGCTCATACAGACATTGTGTTGGCCTTTCTCAGATCTCACGGGTGGAAGGTGAACATAGAAAAAAGTTCCCTGTCACCGTCCACAAGGGTTCCTTTTCTGGGAACAATAATAGATTCTGTGGAAATGAAGATCTTTCTCACAGAAGTCAGAAAGGCAAAGCTTCTAAAAGCTTGTCGAGTTCTTCATTCTATTCCTCAACCCTCAATAGCTCAATACATGGAAGTAATAGGACTAATGGTCGCAGCAATGGATGTGGTTCCTTTTGCTCAAATTCATCTAAGACCATTACAGCTATGCATGCTCAATCAGTGGAATGGGGACTATACAGACTTGTCTCCCCAAATTCAAGTAGATCAGGTAACCAGGGACTCACTTCTCTGGTGGTTGACCCAGGATCACCTGTCTCAGGGAATGAGTTTCCGCAGACCGGAGTGGGTCATCGTCACGACCGACGCCAGCCTCTTGGGGTGGGGCGCGGTCTGGGACTCCCTGAAAGCTCAGGGCCTATGGTCGCGGGAAGAGTCGCTTCTCCCGATTAAACATTTTGGAACTAAGGGCTATATTCAATGCGCTCCTGGCTTGGCCTCAGCTAGCGGAAGCCAGGTTCATAAGATTTCAGTCGGACAACATAACGACTGTTGCGTACATCAATCATCAGGGGGGAACAAAGAGTTCCCTAGCGATGAAGGAAGTAACCAAGATAATCCAATGGGCAGAGAATCACTCCTGCCATCTATCTGCTATTCACATCCCAGGAGTAGACAACTGGGAGGCGGACTATTTGAGTCGTCAGACTTTCCATCCGGGGGAGTGGGAACTCCATCCGGAGGTCTTTGCTCAGTTAACCCAATTATGGGGCATTCCAGACATGGATCTAATGGCGTCCCGTCAGAACTTCAAGATACCTTGCTACGGGTCCAGATCCAGGGATCCCAAGGCGACTCTAGTGGATGCATTAGTGGCGCCTTGGTCGTTCAACCTAGCATATGTGTTTCCACCGTTTCCTCTCCTTCCCAGGCTCATAGCCAGGATCAAACAGGAGAAGGCCTCTGTGATTCTGATAGCTCCTGCGTGGCCACGCAGGACTTGGTATGCAGACCTGGTGAATATGTCATCGGCTCCACCATGGAAGCTACCTTTGAGACAGGATCTTCTAGTACAAGGTCCATTCGAACATCCAAATCTAGTTTCTCTGCAGCTGACTGCTTGGAAATTGAACGCTTGATTTTATCCAAGCGTGGGTTTTCAAATTCTGTGATAGATACTCTGGTCCAAGCCAGAAAACCTGTGACTAGAAAGATTTACCATAAAATATGGAAAAGATATATCTGTTGGTGTGAATCCAAAGGATTCTCCTGGAGTAAGATTAAAATTCCAAAGATTCTCTCCTTTCTCCAAGAAGGTTTGGATAAAGGGTTGTCAGCTAGTTCTCTAAAAGGACAGATTCTGCATTATCCGTCTTGTTGCACAAACGACTGGCAGCTTTGCCAGATGTACAAGCTTTTGTTCAGGCTTTGGTTAGAATCAAGCCTGTTTACAGACCCATGACTCCTCCTTGGAGTCTAAATTTAGTTCTTTCAGTTCTTCAAGGGGTTCCGTTTGAACCTTTACATTCCATAGATATTAAGTTATTATCTTGGAAAGTTCTGTTTTTGGTTGCTATTTCTTCTGCTAGAAGAGTTTCTGAATTATCTGCTTTGCAGTGTAATCCACCATATCTGGTTTTTCATTCAGATAAGGTTGTTTTGCGTACTAAGCCTGGTTTTCTTCCAAAAGTTGTTTCCAACAAGAACATCAACCAGGAAATAGTTGTTCCTTCTTTGTGTCCGAATCCAGTTTCAAAGAAGGAACGTTTATTACACAATTTAGATGTTGTTCGTGCTTTAAAGTTCTATTTAGAAGCAACAAAAGATTTTAGACAAACCTCATCTTTGTTTGTCGTTTACTCTGGTAAGAGGAGAGGTCAAAAAGCTACTGCTACCTCTCTCTCTTTCTGGCTGAAAAGCATTATCCGCTTGGCTTATGAGACTGCCGGACGGCAGCCTCCTGACCGTATCACAGCTCACTCTACTAGGGCTGTGGCTTCCACATGGGCCTACAAGAACGAGGCTTCTGTTGACCAGATATGTAAGGCAGCAACTTGGTCTTCTCTGCACACTTTTGCCAAATTCTACAAATTTGATACTTTTGCTTCTTCGGAGGCTATTTTTGGGAGAAAGGTTTTGCAAGCCGTGGTGCCTTCTGTTTAGGTAACCTGATTTGCTCCCTCCCTTCATCCGTGTCCTAAAGCTTTGGTATTGGTTCCCACAAGTAATGGATGACGCCGTGGACCGGACACACCAATGTTGGAGAAAACAGAATTTATGCTTACCTGATAAATTACTTTCTCCAACGGTGTGTCCGGTCCACGGCCCGCCCTGGTTTTTTAATCAGGTTGAAAAATTTTTCTTTATACACTACAGTCACCACGGCACCCTATAGTTTCTCCTTTTTCTCCTAACCGTCGGTCGAATGACTGGGGGGCGGAGCCAGAGGGGGAGCTATATGGACAGCTCTTGCTGTGTGCTCTCCTTGCCTTTCCCTGTGGGGGAGAATATTTCCCACAAGTAATGGATGACGCCGTGGACCGGACACACCGTTGGAGAAAGTAATTTATCAGGTAAGCATAAATTCTGTTTTTTGTGGTGGTTTTGATTTTTTTGTATAAAGCACAATTATTCCAATTCCTTATTTTTTATGCTTTCGCACTTTTTTTCTTATCACCCCACTTCTTGGCTATACGTTAAACTGATTTGTGGGTGTGGTGAGGGGTGTATTTATAGGCATTTTGAGGTTTGGGAAACTTTGCCCCTCCTGGTAGGAATGTATATCCCATACGTCACTAGCTCATGGACTCTTGCTAATATGAAAGAAATTAATTTATCAGGTAAGTTCTTACATAAATTATGTTATATATATGTGTGTGTGTGTGTATGTGTATATATATATATATATATATATATATATATATATATATATATATATATATATATATATATATATATATATATATATATATTAGCTCTGTAGATGGAGGGCACTCACAGGACTTATACAAAATGGAATCTTTATTTACAACATCAGTTTCACATCAAAGAATGTCGACGTTTCGGCCCATCTAGAGGCCTTCTTCAAGACAATTCGAATCTTTGGCTGGAAGCCCGTTGTGATGTGCTGCACGCACTGTTGAAGATTATGAATTGTTTTGAAGAAGGCCTCTAGATGGGCAGAAACGTCAACATTCTTTGATGTGAAACTGATGTTGTAAATAAAGATTACATTTTCTATAAGTCCTGTGAGTGCCCTCCATTTACAGAGCTACTTTATATTTCAATTTGAGGACTGCACCCAGGCTTTGGCTACAAACATGTGGAAGGAGTGCTAGGCCACCGGCTATATATTATATATGTATATATGTGAGTGTATATATGTATGTGTGTGTGTGTGTATATATAGATAGATATAGATATAGATATAGAGATAGATAGATATATATATAATATGTGTGTATATGTATGTGTGTGTGTGTATGTGTATATATAATTATATATAATGTGTGTATATGTATGTGTGTGTGTATGTGTATATATACAGGGAGTGCAGAATTATTAGGCAAGTTGTATTTTTGAGGATTCATTTTATTATTGAACAACAACCATGTTCTCAATGAACCCAAAAAACTCATTAATATCAAAGCTGAATATTTTTGGAAGTAGTTTTTAGTTTGTTTTTAGTTTTAGCTATTTTAGGGGGATATCTGTGTGTGCAGGTGACTATTACTGTGCATAATTATTAGGCAACTTAACAAAAAACAAATATATACCCATTTCAATTATTTATTTTTACCAGTGAAACCAATATAACATCTCAACATTCACAAATATACATTTCTGACATTCAAAAACAAAACAAAAACAAATCAGTGACCAATATAGCCACCTTTCTTTGCAAGGACACTCAAAAGCCTGCCATCCATGGATTCTGTCAGTGTTTTGATCTGTTCACCATCAACATTGCGTGCAGCAGCAACCACAGCCTCCAAGACACTGTTCAGAGAGGTGTACTGTTTTCCCTCCTTGTAAATCTCACATTTGATGATGGACCACAGGTTCTCAATGTGGTTCAGATCAGGTGAACAAGGAGGCCATGTCATTAGATTTTCTTCTTTTATACCCTTTCTTGCCAGCCACGCTGTGGAGTACTTGGACGCGTGTGATGGAGCATTGTCCTGCATGAAAATCATGTTTTTCTTGAAGGATGCAGACTTCTTCCTGTACCACTGCTTGAAGAAGGTGTCTTCCAGAAACTGGCAGTAGGACTGGGAGTTGAGCTTGACTCCATCCTCAACCCGAAAAGGCCCCACAAGCTCATCTTTGATGATACCAGCCCAAACCAGTACTCCACCTCCACCTTGCTGGCGTCTGAGTCGGACTGGAGCTCTCTGCCCTTTACCAATCCAGCCACGGGCCCATCCATCTGGCCCATCAAGACTCACTATCATTTCATCAGTCCATAAAACCTTAGAAAAATCAGTCTTGAGATATTTCTTGGCCCAGTCTTGACGTTTCAGCTTGTGTGTCTTGTTCAGTGGTGGTCGTCTTTCAGCCTTTCTTACCTTAGCCATGTCTCTGAGTATTGCACACCTTGTGCTTTTGGGCACTCCAGTGATGTTGCAGCTCTGAAATATGGCCAAACTGGTGGCAAGTGGCATCTTGGCAGCTGCACGCTTGACTTTTCTCAGTTCATGGGCAGTTATTTTGCGCCTTGGTTTTTCCACACGCTTCTTGCGACCCTGTTGACTATTTTCAATGAAAGGCTTGATTGTTCGATGATCACGCTTCAGAAGCTTTGCAATTTTAAGAGTGCTGCATCCCTCTGCAAGATATCTCACTATTTTTTACTTTTCTGAGCCTGTCAAGTCCTTCTTTTGACCCATTTTACCAAAGGAAAGGAAGTTGCCTAATAATTATGCACACCTGATATAAGGTGTTGATGTCATTAGACCACACCCCTTCTCATTACAGAGATGCACATCACCTAATATGCTTAATTGGTAGTAGGCTTTCGAGCCTATACAGCTTGGAGTAAGACAACATGCATAAAGAAGATGATGTGGTCAAAATACTCATTTGCCTAATAATTCTGCACACAGTGTATATATATATATATATATATATATATATATATATATATAATTATATATAACGTGTGTATATGTATGTGTGTACATATATATATATATATATATATATATATATACATACACACACACACACATATACACACACACACATATATATGTGTGTGTGTATATGTATATATGTATGTATATATTGTATACTGTGTATGTATATATATATATATATATATATATATGTGTGTGTGTGTGTGTATATATATATATATGTGTGTGTGTGTGTGTGTGTATGTATATATATATATATGTATATATATAATTTCGATCTCACACAAGACATGCTGATCATGCAAACTTTATACATTTCCATGAGCAAAAATGTTTCTATTCATTGTTACACTCTGAGAAGGCATGGTGTTTGTATCCTGATCCTCTAGTTACACATAGCATATGTTTGTATGCCACCGAAACAGTATCACGTTTTACTAGAAGCATTTTTGCGTATTAAATTGTATAAATGCTTCTATATAAAACTGGAATGCATTCATGCACATTTTAAATTGTGATCTTTCTATCCCTTTAATCAGCAGTTTCCATACTGCTAGGATTAGAGGATGGTCCTTATATAAACATGAATTAGTGAACTAACTGCAGTTTGCCTCCCCTGTATTCAGAGAGCCATCCCTAAATACTCAACTGCTAAGGATTGTCAATTACTTATTTTGGAAAAGATTCTTAAATGTTTAAATCTTTGGAGAAATATCCAGGATTAGCGTTTCATTTATTTAAAATATATATGCATAGAACTCTCCACCAGTTAACTTTATATTGACATTTTACATTTCATATTGTTGTTCATTTTATGTTTATACTAGTCTAACAAATTGTGGTTTGTCTTTTCTCAGGCCAAAAAATATATACAATCACTGCCAAAAATTCCCAGGAAGGATTTCTCTTTGCTGTTCCCAAATGCCAGTGATTTGGGTATGTTTAAATCCTATTGAATTCTTATTTCTTAATTTCTACTTATAGGACTCAAACCAGTTTTTTGTTTTCTTTTGTTTAGTAGGAATGATTTAAAAATTAAGAGATAAGAATAGAATCCATCATATAAATAGAATGCTAATATCTTGCCTCCCTCATATAGCACCTTTCAGTTCTGATAGTTGTCTATAAGACGGATCGGGGCAGGGCACCTAAAACCTAAAAGCCCTAGCTCTACTACAGATAAATGATGCCAAATCCCACTGCAATTTTCCTTGTCCTGTGGATGTAAATCGCAGCTTGTAACATAATCCACAAAAACTGTCATTGATGCAGCCTTTTTTTAAACTTTTACTCCTAGAGCAATTTCAATAAGTAGGGTTTTTTTTTAGCTTTCCAGTGGCTTAAGCTTTGTTCTATATTATATTGATTCACATGGTTTAATGGACCATTGAATTATTAGGCAAACAAGTTTATGCTGAGATTATACTGAGATGTATATATTTAAGTGCTCCAGTGATATTAGTTAGTCTCTCGAGCCTGAATGAGTGTTTTGCGATTATAGAGGGACAAGCACTTTATAATTTTTTGCACTAAGGTGTTTTCTGTTTTGCATACCTTGCGCGACAGGGATCAGTGTGTGTTCTCTTATGTACATTATAAACCCAAATATGCATGACTTTGTATTCAACTGAGCTGCCTCTGTGTTACTATATATAACCTATAACAGATATAAAAATGTGTGTGTGTGTGATTTATTTTACCTGATGCTTTCAGGGGGCTCATGTTTGGACATATTGTATGCTGCTCTTAGTTCTCAAATTATCTATAAAATATATTTGGATTATTGGTACATCATCACTCAATACTTGGAGATACTCTTTTGTAATACCTGAATCCAGAAAGGTGTTTATTGAGATGATCATCACTGCCGTGATTTTCTGGAGAGCTTCATGAGGTTGCATCAGACTCCAACTAAACCCCCTAGCAGACCTCCTACGGGACTCTGTCAAATCGCAGCACACAAGCATGTTACTTTCTTTCATGTAATTAGCAAGAGTCCATGAGCTAGTGACGTATGGGATATACATTCCTACCAGGAGGGGCAAAGTTTCCCAAACCTTAAAATGCCTATAAATACACCCCTCACCACACCCACAATTCAGTTTTACAAACTTTGCCTCCGATGGAGGTGGTGAAGTAAGTTTGTGCTAGATTCTACGTTGATATGCGCTCCGCAGCAAGTTGGAGCACGGTTTTCCTCTCAGCGTGCAGTGAATGTCAGAGGGATGTGAGGAGAGTATTGCCTATTTGAATGCAGTGATCTCCTTCTACGGGGTCTATTTCATAGGTTCTCTGTTATCGGTCGTAGAGATTCATCTCTTACCTCCCTTTTCAGATCGACGATATACTCTTATATATACCATTACCTCTGCTGATTCTCGTTTCAGTACTGGTTTGGCTTTCTACAAACATGTAGATGAGTGTCCTGGGGTAAGTAAATCTTATTTTCTGTGACACTCTAAGCTATGGTTGGGCACTTTGTTTATAAAGTTCTAAATATATGTATTCAAACATTTATTTGCCTTGACTCAGAATGTTCAACTTTCCTTATTTTCAGTCAGTCAGTTTCATATTTGGGATAATGCATTTGAATTAATCATTTTTTTCTTACCTTCAAAAATTTGACTCTGTTTTTCCTGTGGGCTGTTAGGCTCACGGGGGCTGAAAATGCTTCATTTTATTGCGTCATTCTTGGCGCGGACTTTTTTGGCGCAAAAATTCTTTTCCGTTTCCGGCGTCATACGTGTCGCCGGAAGTTGCGTCTTTTTTTGACGTTATTTTGCGCCAAAAATGTCGGCGTTCCGGATGTGGCGTCATTTTTGGCGCCAAAAGCATTTAGGCGCCAAATAATGTGGGCGTCTTATTTGGCGCTAAAAAATAAGGGCGTCGCTTTTGTCTCCACATTATTTAAGTCTTATTTTTTCAGTGCTTCTGGTTGCTAGAAGCTTGTTCTTTGGCATTTTTTCCCATTCCTGAAACTGTCATTTAAGGAATTTGATCAATTTTGCTTTATATGTTGTTTTTTCTCTTACATATTGCAAGATGTCTCACGTTGCATCTGAGTCAGAAGATACTACAGGAAAATCGCTGTCTACTGCTGGAGCTACCAAGCTAAGTGTATCTGCTATAATTTTTGGTATCTGTTTCTCCAGCTGTTGTTTGTATTGCATGTCATGACAAACTTATTAATGCAGATAAAATTTCCTTTAGTACTGTTACATTACCTGTTGCTGTTCCGTCAACATCTAATTTTCAGAGTGTTCCTGATAAACATAAGAGATTTTATTTTTTTAAATCCATTAAGAAGGCTATGTCTGTTATTTCTCCTTCTAGTTTACATAAAAGTTTTTTAAAACTTCTCTTTTTTC
This sequence comes from Bombina bombina, assembly GCF_027579735.1. Taxonomy (NCBI): domain Eukaryota; kingdom Metazoa; phylum Chordata; class Amphibia; order Anura; family Bombinatoridae; genus Bombina; species Bombina bombina. The sequence continues at coordinate 479,605,219 of NC_069501.1, forward strand.
AGATGAATTTTTAAATGAACATCATCATTCTGATACTGATAATGGTTCTTCTGGTTCAGAGGTTTCTGTCTCAGAGGTTGATGCTGATAAATCTTGGTATTTGTTCAAGATGGAATTTATTCGTTCTTTATTTAAAGAATTATTAATTGCATTAGAAATAGAGGATTATGGTCCTCTTGATTCTAAATCTAAACGTTTAAATAAGGTTTTTAAATCTCCTGTAGTTATTCCAGAAGTGTTTAATCTCCCTGATGCTATTTCTGAAGTAATTTCCAGGGAATGGAATAATTTGGGTAATTCTTTTACTCCTTCTAAACGTTTAAGCAATTATATCCTGTGCCATCTGACAGATTAGAGTTTTTTTGGGACAAAATCCCTAAGGTTATGGGGCTGTCTCTACTCCTGCTAAATGTGCTACTATTCCTACGGCAGATAGTAATTCATTTAAGGATCCTTTAGATAGGAAAAATTGAATCCTTTCTAAGAAAAGCTTACTTATGTTCAGGTAATCTTCTTAGACTTGCTATATTTTTAGCGGATGTTGCTGCAGCTTCAACTTTTTGGTTAGAAGCTTTAGCGCAACAAGTAACAGATCATAATTTTATAGCATTATTATTATTCTATAACATGCTAATAATTTTATTGGTGATACCATCTTTTGATATCATTAGAGTTGATGTCAGGTATATGTCTCTAGCTATTTTAGCTAGAACAGCTTTATGGATTAAACTTGGAATACTGATATGTCTTCTAAGTCAACTTTGCTTTCCCTTTCTTTCCAGGGTAATAAATTATTATTTCAACTGTTTCTGGAAGGAAGGGAACTTTTTTACCAAAGGATAAAAAATCTAAGGTAAATTTAGGTCTAATGATCATTTCGTTCCTTTCCTCACAATAAGGAACAAAAGCCTGATCCTTCATTCTCAGGAGCGGTATCAGTTTGGAAACTATTTCCAGTTTGGAATATATCCAAGCCTTTTAGAAAACCTATAGCCAGCTCCTAAGTACCCATGAAGGTGCGGACCTTATTCCAGCTCAGCTGGTATGAGGCAGATTACGTTTTCTTCAAAGAAATTTTGATCAATTCCGTTCTCAATTTCTGGTTTCAGAACATTGTTTCAGAAAGGTACAGAATTGGCTTCAGTTAAGGCCTCCTGCTAAGAGATTTTTTTTCTTTCCCGTGTCCCAGTTAACACAGCAAAGGCTCAGCATTTCTGAAATATGTTTCAGATTTAGAGTTGGCTGGAGTAATTATGCCAGTTCCAGTTCTGGAACAGGGGCTGGGGTTTTATTTTATCTCTTCATTGTACTAAAGAAGGTCAATTCCTTCAGACCAGTTTCGGATCTATCAATATTGAATCGTTATGTAAGGATACCAACATTCAAGATGGTTACTGTAGGACTGTCCTGCCTTTTGTTTAGCGAGGGCATTATATGTCTACAATAGATTTACAGGATGTGTATCTACATATTCCGATTCATCCAGATCACTTTTTGTGTCTGAGATTCTCTTTTTAGACAAGCATTACCAGTTTTGTGGCTCTACCGTTTGGCCTAGCCTCAGTTCCAAGAATTTTTTTCAAAGGTTCTCGGTGCCCTTCTTTCTGTAATCAGAGAACAGGGTTTTTTGGTATTTCCTTATTGGACAATATCTGGGTACTTTCTCAGTCTTCTCATTTTCAAAGAATCTCATACGAATCGACTTGTGTTGTTTCTTCAAGTTCAAGTTCATGGTTGGAGGATCAATTTACCAATCAGTTCATTGATTCCTCAGACAAGTGTAACCTTTTTAGGTTTCTAGAATAGATTCAGTGTCTATGACTCTGTCCTTGTCAGACAAGAGAAGTTTAACATTGATATCAGCTTGTCAAAACCTTCAGTCACAATCATTCCCTTTGGTAGCCTTATGCATGGAAATTTTAGGTCTTAGGACTGCCGCATCAAATGCGATCTCCTTTGCTCGTTTTCACATGCGACCTCTTCAGCTCTGTATGCTGAACCAATGGTGCAGGGATTACTCAAAGATATCTCAATATCTTTAAACCGATTATACGACACTCTCTGACATGGTGGGCAGATCACCATCGTTTAGTTCAGGGGGCTTCTTTGTTCTTCCGACCTGGACTATAATCTCAACAGATGCAAGTCTTACAGGTTGGGGAGCTGTGTGGGGGTATCTGACGGCACAAGGGGTTTGGGAATCTCAGGAGGTGAGATTTCCGATCAATATTTGGAACTCCGTGCAATTTCAGAGCTCTTCAGTCTTGGCCTCTTCTGAAGAGAGAGTTGTTCATTTGTTTTCAGATAGACAATGTCACAACTGTGGCATACATCAATCATCAAGGAGGGACTCACAGTCCTCTGGCTATGAAAGAAGTATCTCGAATTTTGGTTTGGGCGGAATCCAGCTCCTGTCTAATCTCTGCGGTTCATATCCCAGGTATGGACAATTGGAAAGCGGATTATCTCAGTCGCCAAACGTTGCACCTGGGCGAATGGTCTTCACCCAGAGGTATTTCCTCAGATTGTTCTAATGTGGGAACTCTCAGAAATAGATCTGATGGTTTCTCATCTAAACAAGAAACTTCCCTGGTATCTGTCCGGATCCAGGGATCCTCGGGCGGAGGCAGTGGATGCATTATCTCTTCCTTACAAGTGTCATCCTGCCTATATCTTTCCGCCTCTAGTTCTTCTTCCAAGGGTATTCTTAATATTCTAAAGGAATGCTCGTTTGTCCTGCTGGTAGCTCCAGCATGGCCTCACAGGTTTTGGTATGCGGATCTTGTCCGGATGGCCTCTTGCCAGCTGTGGACTCTTCCGTTAAGATCAGTCTTTCTGTCTCAAGGTTCTTTTTTCCATCAGGATCTCAAAACCTTATTTTTAAGGTGTGGAGTTTGAACGCTTGATTCTTGGTGAAAGAGGTTTCTCTGACTCTGTGATTGATACTATGTGACAGGCTCGTAAATCTGTATCTAGAGAGATATATTATAGAGTCTGGAAGACTTATATTTCTTCAGGATGGTTTAGATAAAGGTTTGTCCGCAAGTTTCTTGAAAGACAAATCTCTGCTCTTTCTGTTCTTTTTCATAGAAGGATTGCTAATCTTCCTGATATTCATTGTTTTGTACAAGCTTTGGTTTGTATAAAACCTGTCATTAAGTCAATTTCTCCTCTTTGGAGTTTGAATTTGGTTCTGGGGGCTCTTCAAGCTTCTCCTTTTGAACCCATGCATTCTTTGGTCGTTATATTACTTTCTTGGAAAGTTTTGTTTCTTTTGGCCATCTCTTCTGCCAGAAGAATCTCTGAATTATCTACTCTTTTTTGTGAGTCTCCTTTTCTGATTTTGCATCAGGATAAGGCGGTGCTGCGAACTTCTTTTGAATTTTTTACTTAAGGTTGTGAATTCTAAATTTTTTGGATGCTGTTAGAGCTTTGTATTATTATGTTGAAGCTACTAAGTCTTTCCGAAAGACTTCTAGTCTATTTGTCATCTTTTCCGGTTCTAGAAAAGACCAGAAAGCTTCTGCCATTTCTTTGGCATCTTGGTTGAAATCTTTATTTCATCATGCCTATGTTGAGTCGGGTAACACTCCGCCTCAAAGGATTACAGCTCATTCTACTAGGTCAGTTTCTACTTCCTGGGCGTTTAAGAATGAAGCTTCGGTTGATCAGATTTGCAAAACAGCAACTTGGTCCTCTTTGCATACTTTTACTAAATTCTACCATTTTGATGTGTTTTCTTCTTCTGAAGCAGTTTTTGGTAGAAACGTACTTCAGGCAGTGGTTTCAGTTTGAATCTTCTGCTTATGTTTTTTCATTAAAATTTTATTCTGGGTGTGGATTATTTTCAGCAGGAATTGGCTGTCTTTATTTTATCCCTCCCTCTCTAGTGACTCTTGTGTGGAAAGATCCACATCTTGGGTAGTCATTATCCCATACGTCACTAGCTCATGGACTCTTGCTAATTACATGAAAGAAAACATAATTTATGTAAGAACTTACCTGATAAATTCATTTCTTTCATATTAGCAAGAGTCCATGAGGCCCGCCCTTTTTTTGTGGTGGTTATGATTTTTTTGTATAAAGCACAATTATTCCAATTCCTTATTTTATATGCTTTCGCACTTTTTTCTTATCACCCCACTTCTTGGCTATTCGTTAAACTGAATTGTGGGTGTGGTGAGGGGTGTATTTATAGGCATTTTAAGGTTTGGGAAACTTTGCCCCTCCTGGTAGGAATGTATATCCCATACGTCACTAGCTCATGGACTCTTGCTAATATGAAAGAAATGAATTTATCAGGTAAGTTCTTACATAAATTATGTTTTTATACATCCCTTGTTAAAGTCTGAAGAAGTTATCCCGTATTCTCTGCCAACATGGAGATTGTTGCAGATTTATTGCTGAGTGCATTGTCAGAACTATTTGATATATATTTCAAATACTGTTGCAGGGCCTTTCAAAGTTAGAGAGGCCAGGGGTATATCAAACCAACATATTGTTCCTGGAGGAATAAAACATACTCAGCCAGCACATCCGGAAAGGGGAACCTCCCAGTTCCAGTGCAGATATCTGGATCACCAGTGAGCCTAAGCTTTCTAAATCATCCATGGAGGGTTGTTGTCTAAGTAATTGCACACATGACAAAGTTAGAGCCAATGCTAGAGATTGTATATGCAGCTTCTAAGTGCTCAGAAAGGTCCCCTGAGTCTGGATCACTGTGAATCAGCCTTACTATCCTGCTTGGCCCTGCATATCTAAGAAACCTGCTCAGAGCTGTGTGTTTTTCTTGCTGCACATTCTTTTCAGCACTTCATGAAGGGACAACATGTCACCTGGTTCTCACGGAGAGGAGTTGGTTCAAAAAAGTTTTAAATGTGTCATTTGTAATCTTGTTTGCGAGGTGCAAGCTAACTGGTAAAATAACCATTATGATTTTCTATGGTGATCTTATACATGGATATCCTAATATATAATATAGACTGGTATTTGGTAGATGATTAAAACGGATCTGTTTATTAAGGCATCTCTAAGCCTGAGACTTTGATAGTGTTTAGTTGATCTTATCCTAACTTTGCCTATGTTTAGTTATTTATTTTACCAATGTAAAAGAGATCTGCTAGAAATAGCTGAATACAACTGCAGCGCTACCTACTGGTAGCTTAATATATATGTAATATCTGACTGAAGTCTACAAAAAAAATCACAATATATTACTTATCAAAAGACATATAAATGTAATCCAAAATCTTAAAACATTTAACATCCAACATAAGTTATTAAAATAGTATGTTTTAAATAAAATAAAAAAGGTTCATGACATCCTCTGTATTTTTTTCAGGGTTATGGGCAGTCATCATCTGGCAATCACAACAGCAAAGACAAGGGATCTTGTCACAAGAATGTTTTTTGTATAAATGGTGTCACTCCTTATTACACCATATATGTCCCAGTGTTCCTTGTTAAGCCTTCTACCAAAGCAGTGTCCGTTCCTTGCAGATTAGGTTGTTTGCCATGTTGACCATCTCATTTGGACTTTGCCACTATGGGGATTGCCTCAACAAACTTTGGAAGCCTTGGATGTCCACAATTTGAGATTTAATTGTGGACATTCAAGGAACGGACACTGCTTTGGGAGATGGCTTAAAGTGATGGTGAATTTCAGAATTTAAAAATGTTGCAATTAAAAATATATTAATGTACGCAAAACTTCTTAAAAATTTTTTTCATTAATAGTTACTATTGTTTTTTCTGAAAGTAACAATAAAAGTGAAACCATAAAAGGTATCACTTCAATGTGGTAATGTATACATTTGGAGCATTTATGTTAACATTGACTAATGTTTCGGCTTTAATACATAATCACATCATTTCACATACAAAATCTTTGAGCAAAAATTTCCAGTGGTCTCCTGAACGAATGGTTTCTGTAAACAAATTGCTCTATTCCAGTTCCGTCTATAGTATGTGCCTTAAGCAAGCTAAGGCTAGGAGGAATAGAGAAAATAAAGAAAAAAAAGGGGGGGAGGAAAGGAAAAGAGGAAAAGTGGGGGGAACAGGGGATGGGTAAGGGGAAGATGTTAGTTGTGGTGCGATCTCTAATATATATAGTCCTTCATGGGTTTTAACGACCCGAGTCAAGAGCGATGTGAAGTGGAAGGAGCAGTCCAATGACCTCATGATGTTTGTTAGTCTTGGGATTTTTGTTCCCATATAAAGATTGTCTAGTATGAAGTCTTGTCTCCCGATTAATGTGGAGTATATTTTCTCAAGCTCTAACACATGATCAACTTCTTTTATCCATGCAGCGTGTGTGGGAGTTTGTGTAGTTTTCCAAAATCTTGGAATTAGGCGCTTGGGACAATTTAGCATGTATTGGAAGAGTTTTCGCCAAAGTAGGCAAGGTATTTTTGGTAGGGCGTTAATTAGGACCATTGTCGGGGTAAGGTCTATGTCTAGGATGTCATTGATACTCTTGGCCACCTCACTCCAGTATTTCTGGAGAAGCGGACAAGCCCACCAAATGTGCATGAGGTTCCTGACCCCTCCACATTTTCTCCAACAAAGTGGGGATGCTTGTGGGAATATGCTATGCAGTCTATTAGGTGTTAGATACCAGTGGGATAGTAACTTCTAATTCATCTCTGATAGTTTGGGAGAGCAAGGATTTTTTTTAATTGTTTCAAATACTTTATTCCATCGCGAGTCAGTTCTGTGTTAAGTTCTGTTTCCCACTTTTGTATGAAGGATGGTTTAGTATCAGTAGTGGGGTGTTTTAACATTTTTTGTACCAGGGAGATGTGAGACCATAGCATTTCGAATGGTGTTAGAGGTCTGGTTATAGCTGGTCTATGAGGGCTTGTGCTAATTGCGTGTGTAACTTGGAAGTAGGTGTTGCAGTGTGAGAAGGGGGGGGGGGCTATCTTTTGGGCGATGTCTGCTTATGTTTTAATGTGTCCATCACTGAGGATCATATGTACTGGGATGTTCGATGGTTCGTTATTAATTGTAGGCGTTTGCGAAAACCGTAGTTTGCCAAAGGCTAGATTGTCAAGCAATGATGAGGCTTGATATGTTCGGGTCTGTATTCAGTAACTTGTCCCATATTTTCTGTGTGCTATCTACATGGTAATTAGGGTGTTCATTTTTAGATCTATACTTTGGTGGGGTCCAGCACAATTCACTAAGATTTTTTCCCCGTTATCTGAGATTCTAATTGGGTACAGGGTTTTGTGGGTGAAGAGTGGTTCCATGCCACTATTTGGGCTAAGTGGGAGGCCCTGTAGTAGTCAAATAAATTAGGAGCTCCCATTCGTGTCCTATCTTTAGATGGGTATATAGTTTTTTGGGGATTTTTGCCTTACGTTGGGACCAGATGAAAGATTCTATCATTCTTTGTTGCCTGTAGATATAAGATAGTGGTAACTCTAATGGTAATATTTGAAACAAATAGAGGTATTTAGGTAGTATAGTCATGTTGACCGCATGAACTCTGCCCATCCAAGAGAGATGTCCTTTTTTGTGCCAAGTGTTTAGTAGTTTCTGCATTTCTTGTTGCAGGGGTATATAGATAAGATCGAATAAATCTGGTATGTGTGTTGCTATATGTATTCCGAGATATTGTATTTTGGGGTTGATGAGAAAATCATTCTGGTTTGCAAGGAATTGTATGTCTTGCTACTAGAGATGTACAGCTAAAAGTATTGACTTATTAATGGAGAAATTTGAAATTGTTTTAAATGTCTCAAATTATCTGAGGAGGGTTGTTATGGTCTGTTTTGGGGACGTTAGTGTGAATACGATGTTGTCTGCGTATAGGAGACATTTTTTGTGGATAAGTACCCATGGTTATAACTAGGGTTGCACCGATACCGATACTAGTATCGGTACTGATACCAAGTATTTGCATGAGTACTTGTACTCGTGCAAATGCACCGATACTTAAACCGATACCTCCATTTCCTACCCATATGCTATCTTGTGGCGTTTCAAACTGCATGTTCCCATTTCATTTTAAACTGGAGTGGAGACTCAACTAAAAATTGTTTACTACTGTTCTGCCAATACAAATTGCTGTTATTTGTATTATTGTAGGAGAGATCACTGTTCCTCGTTCAGACAAATCCCTGAAGTACTGGGCAGTTAATAAACAGATTTCCAGCTCTGGCTAAAATGGGCCTAAAATATCTTTCTGCCCCATGCAGTAGTGTGGAAAGTGAAAGACTGTTCAACTTAGAGCCGAACCTCCATACAAATGTCAGATTGATGTTATATAACAGCCCTACAACCAAATTGTATCACCCCTTTTAATGTAATATTTTATTGTAATATTTTTTATTTATAAACGTGTTCAGTGAACTTTGTGACAGATAAAACTGTTTTATTATTTCATAATGTCTTTTGAATTACAGTCCTTTATAATTATAAAGAAAGAATCTTAAATAATTAGTCTGTATTGTGCTTGGTATGCTGTCACATGACATAAAAAAAAAAGTATCGGTAATTGGTATCAGCGAGTATTTGAAAACAAGTATCGGTATTTGTACTCGTCATAAAAAAAATGGTATCGGTGCAACCCTAGTTATAACATGTATTTTGGGGTTTTGTCTAATATTTACCGCAAAGGTTTCGACCATTAGGGCAAATAGAAGGGGCGACAATGGGCAACCATTTTTAATGTGGAATGCTTGGGAGAGAGAGTGGACCAGGTCTGGTAATACTTTATTTAAACGTTGTGCAAGTATCTTTGCGTATAATTTGGTATCTATGTTCAGCAGAGATATGGGGCGATAATTCGTTACTCGTTCTTGGGGTTTCCCTGTTTTCGGGATGACTGATATTGTGGCCTGTAAGAGGGATGGTGGAAATTAAGATGTTTTTTCTATTGATTGATACAATTTTAACAGTTGCGGGCAGAGGAGCTGTTGGAATATGTGATAGAATTTTGGTGTAAATCCATCAGGGCCAGGTGCTTTTCCCGAAGGGAGTAGCTTAATGGCTGCATGTAATTATTGAAGTGTTATTGGTACTTCTAGTTCTGCGCTTTGTTCTGGCGTGAGATTGGGGAGTTGAACCTTGGAAAGGTACGCATTTACGAGTGATCTTTTGTTGGAGGCGTCTAGTTTTAGGTTATATAGTGAGGTGTAGTATTCCGCAAATTGGGAAGCTATCTTGATACTGTTTGAGTGTGTTTCATTATTTACATCTGTCAAATTAATGATTTGTAATGTTGTTTTTTCAGGGATCTAGCCATTAATCTACCTGCCTTATTATTCTCAGCAAAGTATTTTGCTCTGTGCTATGGCTCTTAAGTGTGCGTTTTTGATGAGGTATTTGAGTTCCTCTCTCGCTTCAGATAATTCTGCGGTGAGTGATTGTGAGTTTTTGGGTGTCACTTATGGGCTTTCTCTGACAAGAGGAGTCAGTGTGTGAGTGAATTATAGTGTTCTAATTAAAGTTTACGTTGCTTGCGGTGTGTTGCATGAGTTCACCCCTTATGGAACACTTGTAAGCCTCCCAGTTGTTCGTAGGTGTGGTCGCATCTGGATTATTATTGATAAAGAATTCTGTGTTTCTTTCTGAAATGCTGGTAACTAGTAGTTGCTCTCTCCCTCCCCCTCTTTTGCTCTCTCCCTCCCCCTCTTTTGCTCTCTCTCTCCCCCTTCTCTTTTGCGCAATCTCTCCCCCTTCTCTTTTGCGCAATCTCTCCCCCTTCTCTTTTGCGCAATCTCTCCCCCTTCTCTTTTGCCCGATCTCTCCCCCTTCTCTTTTGCCCGATCTCTCCCCCTTCTCTTTTGCCCGATCTCTCCCCCTTCTCTTTTGCTTGCGATCTCTCCCCCTTCTCTTTTGCTTGCGATCTCTCCCCCTTCTCTTTTGCTCTCTCTCTCTCCCCCCCTCTCTCTTTTGCTCTCTCTCCCCCCTCTCTCTTTTGCTCTCTCTCCCCCCTCTCTCTTTTGCTCTCTCTCTCTCCCCCCTCTCTCTTTTGCTCTCTCTCTCTCCCCCCTCTCTCTTTTGCTCTCTCTCCCCCCTCTCTCTTTTGCTCTCTCTCTCTCCCCCCCTCTCTCTTTTGCTCTCTCTCTCTCCCCCCTCTCTCTTTTGCTCTCTCTCTCTCCCCCCTCTCTTTTGTTCGCTCTTTTGCTCTCTCCCACCTCTCTCCCGTCGGCCACGCCCCCATCACGGCACGGCCACACCCCCACCAGGCAGCTTCCGCAGTGCGCACTCCTCTGCTGCTCAAGGCCAGGTATGTTTGTCCTCTGCAGTCTCTACTGTGCATGACTGCATCTGACATACATACCTGGCCTTTTATTATATAGGATGTTGGCTTTTTCATGTAGATATGGTCCAAGAAGAGGGTCAGCCTTCAATATAGGCCAGTGTTTGTTAATGATACCTCTTACTGCCCCTGCTCCTTCATTGTATGTGGTTGTAAACCTTATACAATTATTTTTAATGTTGGTCATAGTATAGTTTAGAGATGGTAGTAGGTTCTTTGGTCTTGATGAAGTGCATCTCTTGTATGAGTACTATGTCTAATTTTTCGTTTATGGAAGTCATGTAGGGCTATGGAACGTTTCTCTGGAGACAAAAAGCCTTTAACATTTTGTGTAGCTATACTAAATTGGCTATTGGGAGGCATGTTTGTTGAAGAGTTTTATTTGTAATGACTCGTGTTTGCTGTTTTCTAGAAGTTATGTTCTGGAGAATTGGATATTTGTCTGAGTAAAGGGAAGGGGAGGTGGGAGTTTGGGTAGTTAAGGTTGTGGAAGGGGAATGTAACAAAGATCCTCACAACTTGGGAAAGGTTCCCAGATGTGAGGGGTAACATGTAATAAAGGGTGTAAACACAAACAAACAGGACCCGCCAACAGCGCGGGTCAGTAACAAATTCAACTGTATGACCAGACAATCATTTCTGAACTATAGTGGTAACAGACAAGTTATTTAACTAAGCTTCTTTAGATCTAATAACAAGCATTTGGGATCTAGATAACCTTGATCCTGGCCTATGCCAGGTGATATCATACATATGGTATAACTAGCAGCTGTAGGTAACAGGGATAAAAACCTGTAAAAAAAAAAAAAAAACTGTAGGAAAAAAAACAGGAGAACAGGGGAAAAACATACAAATAGTCTTTAAGGCTTTGAAACAGACATTATATACATATTATAGAATCACGGTTAAGTAGTGTGTCACTCTCCCCAACATAAGGGAAAGTAATCTAGGAAAGTTATAGATTGGCTTCACAATTTGGAAATGTTCAAGTAACTTTTGTAGTAGTAGGTGGAAATTTCTTATTGGACCTAGGGGCTGCAGCTTCTGCCCAGGTCTGTCTTTCAGGCTTTGGGGATGCTTGGATTGCTTGGATGTTGGCTGATCCTTGTTTGTGATGGGGATATGTTCAATTGCTTGCAGAAAGAGTCTGTGTCTGCTGGATCTTGACAGATGTGGTGCTTGCCATTCTTATTTATTAAGAGGGACACTGGAAATCCCCATCTGTAAGGAATTTGCATGGAGCGTAGGTGCGTGGTCAGGTTTGCAAACTCTTCATTTCTGCAGTGTTTTGGCCGAGAGGTCTTTGTAGATTTGTATGCGAGACCCCATGTGGGAAAATTTTTGGCTGCGCTCTTGAATAGTTGTAGATTTGTTCTATGTATGTCTGGAAGCGTAATATGACGTCTCGTGGTGGCTGGTTGTCCCCTGCTTTGGGGCGCAAGGATCGGTGCGCTCTTTCTAGCAGGATTTCTTCCATCACTACTGAATTAGTAATTGCCAGCAATTTAAATAAACTCTGTAAATATTCTGGTAATGTCTCACCATTCACAGTCTCTGGTATCCCTCTAATTCGCAAATTGTTTCTGCGTGCTATGTCATCAAGTTTATTCTCAAGTTCTGTGAGTTGAGCTTGTTGGTTGGTGATAGTTTGTGACATTTCATCCATATCTTTAACAAGTTCTTTCCTGTCATCTTCTATCGCCTCAAATCTGAACCTTAATTCGTTGATGTCTCTCTTGAGATCTGCATTCTTCCTGTATACAGACTTTGACTTGGCTAATCATGGCCTCTATTGCTTTTAAATAGGGCTGCCGCTAACGATTATTTTTTCGATTAATTGGTTAAAAAAAAAAAAAAAAAAAGAGGGAGTTAATCTGATGATTCTGTGGGCACAGGATGACTGCACTGCAGGGTGTGAGGGACGGACGGTGTTAATCTGGGGGCACAGGATGACTGCAGGGTGGGAGAGTGTGTTAATCTAGGGGGCACAGGATGACTGCAGGGTGGTAGGGAGGGAGTTAATCTGATTCTGGAGCACAGGGTGACTACTGCAGGGTGGGAGGGAGTTAATCTAATGATTCTGGGGCACAGGGTGACTACTACAGGGTGACTACTGCAGGGTGGGAGGGAGTTAATCTGATGATTCTGGGGCACAGGATGACTGCAGGGTGAGAGGGAGTTAATATGATTCTGGGGGCACAGGATGACTGCAGGGTGGGGGCAATTGTGTTAATCACGCTGTGATGATCAAATATTGATTAATTTAAAACTAAAGTTGTCTGCTGCAGCTTCATTAAACCTCAAAGCAGAGTTGTGCCCAGGCCCACATACAGGGCACCAGACCTAAGACCAGTTGTGTCCTACATTTCTTCAGTAATGTCATTTGGTGACGGCTGTCTGCTCTAGCCTGGGGTCACTATACTTGCTGTGCTCCTGTCACACTGGGGAGAAGTGATCCTGAAATGAAGTTCAAGCTTTTGTTTTCTACATATAATCTGCATGCAATTCTGCAGCTACACTGTTCCCAACTTCCCTTTATGATAATTGTATCCCTCCAGTTCCAGTATACTATCCAAAAAGAGGGATAGATCATATAACGTAGGAGTAAAGGAGTTGCTAATTCAAGGGTTTACAGGTGACTGAGCTTGGCTTTAGATTATAAAACAAAAACAGAGCTAATGGTTTATCTCCTCTTGGGTTCCAGGATGTTACTTAATCCGGTCACTCAACTCAGTCCCTCCCCTTCCATGCGATCAGGTCTGGTGCTCGCGATCTCCCCACACCCCATGCAATCCTAACAGACGGCCCTTGAAAAAAACATTAAAAAAACATAAACTCACTGCTGATTTCTGGTGATGTGCATATATAATCCGCTTTTTTTTCCCCAAGAGCTGTCTGTTAGTATCGCATGGGGTGTGGGGAGATCGCGGGCACCTGACCAGATCGCATGGAAGGAGAGGGGCTGAGGTGAGCGACCGGATTAAGTAACTTCCTGGGACCCAAGGGGAGAAAGAACCCCCGGACACATTCAATCCTTCCATATACATGCCGATACCTGAAAATCCCTGCCTTAGGGTATCAGCATATGTTTTTAAGTCACCATTGTCTAATACACACCTAGCTTGCAGTAAAGATCACACTGACTTCTCTCTGAGTCTTCCCTGCTTGGCAGACCTTCTCTATCGTGGCTGCGTGCTGCAAACAGCCTAACTAATCGACCGACCAACTAATCGATAATGAAAATAGTTGACCACGATTTTCATTATTGATTATTATTGACTTAGTTGATTAGTTGTTTCAGCCCTAGTTTTAAACTAACTGGGCCATCTTCTGGGGAATTAGAGTGGGTGTGTCTCTTAATGTTTCTTCATTATCTTCATCTGTTAGTACGGACGCCGTTTTATGTTTGTTTAGGTTCTTGAAGTAGTTATTTACCGAACCTGTCGCAGGTGTCACTGGCTTTGTGTTCTTGTCAGCTTTGCTAGTTCTGCGGTGTGTCATGTTTAAAAGCTGAGGCATGGTGTTGGTGATCTTGAGGTAGCTTAGTGGTTGTTTTTATATGAATTGAGCCTAGTCTTTAAAGGGTTATAAAGATAAGCTGGAGGTGCTGAATGTGGAGCTCAATCCCTTATTCCTCTATAGTTCAGTAGGAATCTACCATGGCAAATGGTGTATACTTATAGTTGAGAGGCTGGGCTATATCATTATGTATAGAGTCCTATTACGGCCTTTTGGTATTTAAGTTGTTAGTATTGATATAGCATGGTATTGCTGACTGCAGGCCGGGTGATCCATAAGGTCTCGTTTAGTAGGTTTCATGTGAGCCATGTGTATCAGATGTGAAGCATATGTAATTTTTAGGCCTGTCTTTAGTGTATATGTTGGTTCTTTAGTATGTATTGCTCCCAATTTTCTCTTTGTGCACTCACTGTTGAGAGACCGTGCTAATATAGGCCTTACCAGTCCGCGTGGTCTTTAGTCCTGTATTGCAGTAATGGCTGGATCAAGGACTTGCTGTTGCCACTCTCTGGTGACTCGTTCGGCGGCGGTGGGATGATCTGCTTATCTAGTCAGCTCTTTGGTTTTGCTTGAGGTTTGAGTCAGGATGCGGCCTTGTCCATCTGGTAGACGCTCCAGTGCGTCATAAGCGATTTGGTGCTAGCCTTGCTTGCCGAAGGCCAGAGAGGTGACTGGCGAGTGCTGCGGGTTGTAGGCTACATGGGTTAGCCTGTTGTCTGTTCGGATTTAGCTGTTTTCAGCGCTTAATCGCGGGTCCCGTTGTGACTGTGTGTGGAGCTCTACACAAGTGCGGCCATCACCAACGCCCCAAAACTTAATTTCTTTCATGTAATTAACAAGAGTCCATGAGCTAGTGACGTATGGGATATACATTCCTACCAGGAGGGGCAAAGTTTCCCAAACCTTAAAATGCCTATAAATACACCCCTCACCACACCCACAAATCAGTTTTACAAACTTTGCCTCCAAGGGAGGTGGTGAAGTAAGTTTGTGCTAGATTCTACGTTGATATGCGCTCCGCAGCAAGTTGGAGCCCGGTTTTCCTCTCAGCGTGCAGTGAATGTCAGAGGGATGTGAAGAGAGTATTGCCTATTGAATGCAGTGATCTCCTTCTACGGGGTCTATTTCATAAGGTTCTCTGTTATCGGTCGTAGAGATTCATCTCTTACCTCCCTTTTCAGATCGACGATATACTCTTATATTTACCATTACCTCTACTGATTCTCGTTTCAGTACTGGTTTGGCTTTCTACAAACATGTAGATGAGTGTCCTGGGGTAAGTAAGTCTTATTTTCTGTGACACTCTAAGCTATGGTTGGGCACTTTATTTATAAAGTTCTAAATATATGTATTCAAACATTTATTTGCCTTGACTCAGAATGTTCAACTTTCCTTATTTTCAGACAGTCAGTTTCATATTTGGGATTATGCATTGAATTATCATATTTTTCTTACCTCAAAAATTTGACTTTTTTCCCTGTGGGCTGTTAGGCTCGCGGGGGCTGAAAATGCTTCATTTTATTGCGTCATTCTTGGCGCGGACTTTTTTGGCGCAAAAATTCTTTTCCGTTTCCGGCGTCATACGTGTCGCCGGAAGTTACGTCATTTTTTGACGTTATTTTGCGCCAAAAATGTCGGCGTTCCGGATGTGGCGTCATTTTTGGCGCCAAAAGCATTTAGGCGCCAAATAATGTGGGCGTCTTATTTGGCGCTAAAAAATATGGGCGTCGCTTTTGTCTCCACATTATTTCAGTCTCATTTTTCATTTGCTTCTGGTTGCTAGAAGCTTGATATTTGGCATTCTTTCCCATTCCTGAAACTGTCTTATAAGGAATTTGATCTATTTTGCTTTATATGTTGTTTTTTCTCTTACATATTGCAAGATGTCTCACGTTGCATCTGAGCCAGAAGATACTACAGGAAAATCACTGCCTGCTGGATCTACCAAAGCTAAGTGTATCTGCTGTAAATTTTTGGTAGCTATTCCTCCAGCTGTTGTTTGTAATAATTGTCATGACAAACTTGTTAAAGCAGATAATATTTCCTTTAGTAATGTACCATTGCCTGTTGCAGTTCCCTCAACATCTAAGGTGCAGAATGTTCCTGATAACATAAGAGATTTTGTTTCTGAATCCATAAAGAAGGCTTTGTCTGTTATTTCTCCTTCTAGTAAACGTAAAAAGTCTTTTAAATCTTCTCTCTCTACAGATGAATTTTTAAATGAACACCATCATTCTGATTCTTTGGACTCTTCTGGTTCAGAGGATTCTATCTCAGAGATCGATGCTGATAAATCTTCATATTTATTTAAGATGGAATTTATTCGCTCTTTACTTAAAGAAGTACTAATTGCTTTAGAAATAGAGGATTCTAGTCCTCTTGATACTAATTCTATACGTTTGGATAAGGTTTTTAAAGCTCCTGCGGTTATTCCAGAAGTTTTTCCTGTTCCTAATGCTATTTCTGCAGTGATTTCCAAAGAATGGGATAAATTGGGTAATTCATTTACTCCTTCTAAACGTTTTAAGCAATTATATCCTGTTCCGCCTGACAGGTTAGAATTTTGGGACAAAATCCCTAAAGTTGATGGGGCTATTTCTACCCTTGCTAAACGTACTACCATTCCTACGTCAGATGGTACCTCGTTTAAGGATCCTTTAGATAGAAAAATTGAATCTTTTCTAAGAAAAGCTTATCTGTGTTCAGGTAATCTTCTTAGACCTGCTATATCATTGGCTGATGTTGCTGCAGCTTCAACTTTTTGGTTGGAAACTCTAGCGCAACAAGTAGCAAATCGTGATTCTCATGATATTATTATTCTTCTCCAGCATGCTAATAATTTTATCTGTGATGCCATTTTTGATATTATTAGAGTTGATGTTAGGTTTATGTCTCTGGCTATCTTAGCCAGAAGAGCTTTATGGCTTAAGACTTGGAATGCTGATATGGCTTCTAAATCAACTCTACTTTCCATTTCTTTCCAGGGAAACAAATTATTTGGTTCTCAGTTGGATTCTATTATTTCAACTGTTACTGGTGGGAAAGGAACTTTTTTACCACAGGATAAAAAATCTAAAGGTAAAAACAGGGCTAACAATCGTTTTCGTTCCTTTCGTTTCAACAAAGAACAAAAGCCTGATCCTTCGTCCTCAGGAGCAGTTTCAGTTTGGAAACCATCTCCAGTCTGGAATAAATCCAAGCCTGCTAGAAAGGCAAAGCCTGCTTCTAAGTTCACATGAAGGTACGGCCCTCATTCCAGTTCAGCTGGTAGGGGGCAGGTTACGTTTTTTCAAAGAAATTTGGATCAATTCTGTTCACAATCTTTGGATTCAGAACATTGTTTCAGAAGGGTACAGAATTGGTTTCAAGATGAGACCTCCTGCAAAGAGATTTTTTCTTTCCCGTGTCCCAGTAAATCCAGTGAAAGCTCAAGCATTTCTGAATTGTGTTTCAGATCTAGAGTTGGCTGGAGTAATTATGCCAGTTCCAGTTCCGGAACAGGGGATGGGGTTTTATTCAAATCTCTTCATTGTACCAAAGAAGGAGAATTCCTTCAGACCAGTTCTGGATCTAAAATTATTGAATCGTTATGTAAGGATACCAACGTTCAAGATGGTAACTGTAAGGACTATATTGCCTTTTGTTCAGCAAGGGAATTATATGTCCACAATAGATTTACAGGATGCATATCTGCATATTCCGATTCATCCAGATCATTTTCAGTTCCTGAGATTCTCTTTTCTAGACAAGCATTACCAATTTGTGGCTCTACCGTTTGGCCTTGCTACAGCTCCAAGAATTTTCACAAAGATTCTCGGTGCCCTTCTGTCTGTAATCAGAGAACAGGGTATTGTGGTATTTCCTTATTTGGACGATATCTTGGTACTTGCTCAGTCTTTACATTTAGCAGAGTCTCATACGAATCGACTTGTGTTGTTTCTTCAAGATCATGGTTGGAGGATCAATTTACCAAAAAGTTCTTTGATTCCTCAAACAAGGGTAACCTTTCTGGGTTTCCAGATAGATTCAGTGTCCATGACTCTGTCTTTAACAGACAAGAGATGTCTAAAATTGATTACAGCTTGTCGAAACCTTCAGTCTCAATCATTCCCTTCGGTAGCCTTATGCATGGAAATTCTAGGTCTTATGACTGCTGCATCGGACGCGATCCCCTTTGCTCGTTTTCACATGCGACCTCTTCAGCTCTGTATGCTGAACCAATGGTGCAGGGATTACACGAAGATATATCAATTAATATCTTTAAAACCGATTGTTCGACACTCTCTAACGTGGTGGACAGATCACCATCGTTTAATTCAGGGGGCTTCTTTTGTTCTTCCGACCTGGACTGTAATTTCAACAGATGCAAGTCTCACAGGTTGGGGAGCTGTGTGGGGATCTCTGACGGCACAGGGAGTTTGGGAATCTCAGGAGGTGAGATTACCGATCAATATTTTGGAACTCCGTGCAATTTTCAGAGCTCTTCAGT
The DNA here is from genome assembly GCF_027579735.1 of Bombina bombina. Classification (NCBI taxonomy): domain Eukaryota; kingdom Metazoa; phylum Chordata; class Amphibia; order Anura; family Bombinatoridae; genus Bombina; species Bombina bombina. The sequence goes on from NC_069501.1 coordinate 479,623,500, forward strand.
TTTGGCCTCTTCTGAAGAGAGAATCGTTCATTTGTTTTCAGACAGACAATGTCACAACTGTGGCATACATCAATCATCAAGGAGGGACTCACAGTCCTCTGGCTATGAAAGAAGTATCTCGAATTTTGGTTTGGGCGGAATCCAGCTCCTGTCTAATCTCTGCGGTTCATATCCCAGGTGTAGACAATTGGGAAGCGGATTATCTCAGTCGCCAAACGTTGCATCCGGGCGAATGGTCTCTTCACCCAGAGGTATTTCTTCAGATTGTTCAAATGTGGGGGCTTCCAGAGATAGATCTGATGGCTTCTCATCTAAACAAGAAACTTCCCAGGTATCTGTCCAGATCCCGGGATCCTCAGGCGGAGGCAGTGGATGCATTATCACTTCCTTGGAAGTATCATCCTGCCTATATCTTTCCGCCTCTAGTTCTTCTTCCAAGAGTAATCTCCAAGATTCTGAGGGAATGCTCGTTTGTTCTGCTAATAGCTCCGGCATGGCCTCACAGGTTTTGGTATGCGGATCTTGTCCGGATGGCATCTTGCCAACCATGGACTCTTCCGTTAAGACCAGACCTTCTGTCGCAAGGTCCTTTTTTCCATCCGGATCTGAAATCCTTAAATTTAAAGGTATGGAGATTGAACGCTTGATTCTTAGTCAAAGAGGTTTCTCTGACTCTGTGATTGATACTATGTTACAGGCTCGTAAATCTGTATCTAGAGAGATATATTATAGAGTCTGGAAGACTTATATTTCTTGGTGTCTTACTCATCATTTTTCTTGGTATTCTTTTAGAATTCCGAGAATATTACAATTTCTTCAGGATGGTTTAGATAAGGGTTTGTCCGCAAGTTCCTTGAAAGGACAAATCTCTGCTCTTTCTGTTCTTTTTCACAGAAAGATTGCTATTCTTCCTGATATTCATTGTTTTGTACAAGCTTTGGTTCGTATAAAACCTGTCATTAAGTCAATTTCTCCTCCATGGAGTTTGAATTTGGTTCTGGGAGCTCTTCAAGCTCCTCCGTTTGAACCTATGCATTCATTGGACATTAAATTGCTTTCTTGGAAAGTTTTGTTCCTTTTGGCCATCTCTTCTGCCAGAAGAGTTTCTGAATTATCTGCTCTTTCTTGTGAGTCTCCTTTTCTGATTTTTCATCAGGATAAGGCGGTGTTGCGAACTTCTTTTGAATTTTTACCTAAGGTTGTGAATTCCAACAACATTAGTAGAGAAATCGTGGTTCCTTCATTATGTCCTAATCCTAAGAATTCTAAGGAAAAATCGTTACATTCTTTGGATGTTGTTAGAGCTTTGAAATATTATGTTGAAGCTACTAAATCTTTCCGAAAGACTTCTAGTCTATTTGTCATCTTTTCTGGTTCTAGGAAAGGCCAGAAAGCTTCTGCCATTTCTTTGGCATCCTGGTTGAAATCTTTAATTCATCTTGCCTATGTTAAATCGGGTAAGACTCCGCCTCAGCGGATTACAGCTCATTCTACTAGGTCAGTTTCTACTTCCTGGGCGTTTAGGAATGAAGCTTCAGTTGATCAGATTTGCAAAGCAGCGACTTGGTCCTCTTTGCATACTTTTACTAAATTCTACCATTTTGATGTATTCTCTTCTTCTGAAGCAGTTTTTGGTAGAAAGGTACTTCAGGCAGTGGTTTCGGTTTGAATCTTCTGCTTATGTTTTTCATTAAACTTTATTTTGGGTGTGGATTATTTTCAGCAGGAATTGGCTGTCTTTATTTTATCCCTCCCTCTCTAGTGACTCTTGTGTGGAAAGATCCACATCTTGGGTATTCATTATCCCATACGTCACTAGCTCATGGACTCTTGTTAATTACATGAAAGAAAACATAATTTATGTAAGAACTTACCTGATAAATTCATTTCTTTCATATTAACAAGAGTCCATGAGGCCCACCCTTTTTTGTGGTGGTTATGATTTTTTTGTATAAAGCACAATTATTCCAATTCCTTATTTTATATGCTTCGCACTTTTTTTCTTATCACCCCACTTCTTGGCTATTCGTTAAACTGATTTGTGGGTGTGGTGAGGGGTGTATTTATAGGCATTTTAAGGTTTGGGAAACTTTGCCCCTCCTGGTAGGAATGTATATCCCATACGTCACTAGCTCATGGACTCTTGTTAATATGAAAGAAATGAATTTATCAGGTAAGTTCTTACATAAATTATGTTTTTTTATTTTTTTTAAAAAAAGTGTATATAAATATATTTTAGAATACAAGATTTATAATCCTACTTGGTATCTTCTGTTCCTCCACCCTCCATATCCTCTTTTGGCTGGGCTGTGACATGGAGAGCAGTCTCACCCACTCTACATAGGCTTTCAAAGGGCTGGGCTTCAAGAGTGTCATATGACACCCACACTTATTAATAATTCATTGGAATGGTCATAAAAAAAACAACAAATATTCCCAGCATAAAATTGTAATAGAAACATTACTATAGGCACTATAGGCAACGATTTAACCCTTTTCACGAATAAATTAAAAAATAGGTTAACATACTTTATTAAAAGCAAAGATTACATATATTACATTTGATTAGCTAAAGTTTACACTGGGACATATGTGGTGTAAGAAAAAGATGACATTTACACACAAAAACATTATATTCTTGTGTGACAACCTCCCTTGTCTTTGCAGTTGTGATTGCTGAAGGTCGATCACCCATAACCCTGAGAAAATACGGAGGATGTCATGAACTGTTTGTTTTATTTAAACCTACTATTTTATTACCTTGGGATATTTTAAATTTAATGTTAAATGTTTTAATAGTGTGGATTACATTTTATGTCTTTCAATAAGTAATACATTGTGTGTTAAACGTTTTTTTGGTAGACTTCATTCAGATATTACATCTATATTAAAATATAGCACCACAGCTGTGTTCACTATTTCTAAGCAATCTTTTACATAGGTAGGAAATTATTTGTTAGTTTGAAGAGGAACGCTCTAAATCTTTATATTTGTTTTACAGTGCAGAACATTTTTCGTAGTTTGGCAGTATTGGTAATTGTTCATGTAATTATCTTCTTATTTTGTGAGCTATTTTAATAATGTGACGTATTTTATTATCTGTATCTATAACTCCAGTTTTTTTTTTATAATGGTCTCTGCAAATTATAGCTTGAATTAACCTTTCTTTCATGTAATTAGCAAGAGTCCATGAGCTAGTGACGTATGGGATATACATTCCTACCCGGAGGGGCAAAGTTTCCCAAACCTCAAAATGCCTATAAATACACCCCTCACCACACCCACAAATCAGTTTTACAAACTTTGCCTCCTGTGGAGGTGGTGAAGTAAGTTTGTGCTAGATTCTACGTTGATTATGCGCTCTGCAGCAGGTTGGAGCCCGGTTTTCCTCTCAGCGTGCAGTGAATGTCAGAGGGATGTGAAGGGAGTATTGCCTATTTTAATTCAATGATCTCCTTCTACGGGGTCTATTTCATAGGTTCTCTGTTATCGGTCGTAGAGATTCATCTCTTACCTCCCTTTTCAGATCGACGATATACTCTTATATATACCATTACCTCTACTGATTCTCGTTTCAGTACTGGTTTGGCTTTCTACTACATGTAGATGAGTGTCCTGGGGTAAGTAAGTCTTATTTTCTGTGACACTCTAAGCTATGGTTGGGCACTTTTATATAAAGTTCTAAATATATGTGTTCAAACATTTATTTGCCTTGATTCAGGATGTTCAACGTTCCTTATTTTCAGACAGTCAGTTTTATATTTGGGATAATGCATATGAATAATTCAATTTTTTCTTACCTTAAAATTTGACTTTTTCTCCTGTGGGCTGAAAATGCTTCATTTTATTGCGTCATTCTTGGCGCGGACTTTCTTGGCGCAAAAATGTTCTTGTCATTTCCGGCGTCATACGTGTCGCCGGAAGTTGCGTCATTTTTTTTTTTTGATGTTTTTGCGCCAAAAAATGTTGGCGTTACCGGATGTGGCGCCATTTTTGGCGCCAAAAGCATTTAGGCACCAAGTAATGTGGGCGGCTTTTTTGGCGCTAAAAAATTTGAGCGTCATTGTTGTCTCCACAATATTTAAGTCTCATTATTTATTGCTTCTGGTTGCTAGAAGCTTGTTCATTGGCATTTTTTTCCCATTCCTGAGACTGTCATTTAAGGAATTTGATCAATTTTGCTTTTATATGTTGTTTTTTCTATTACATATTGCAAGATGTCTCAAATGGACTCTGAATCAGAAGCCACTTTTAGAAAAACGCTTAACTGAGTTTCAGTTCTACCAAAGCTAAGTTCATTTATTTTAAATGTTATAAATGTTTATCTTTAGCTATGGTTTGTAATAAGATATTATGTTATACTTTTACATGCGGAATCCATTAGTATTTATGCTTTATATATTTTATTTTCTTACAAGAAATATTTAGAAGACTTATAAGAAATATTTTTCTGATTCTATGTTAAAGGCTTTGTCTGACTTCGTGCCTTCTAATAAAATTTTTCGGTCTTTTTCACTTCTTTTTTAATTATTGAAGTTTCAAATGACCAACATACTGATTTATCCTTCTCTGATGATGTTTTTTTTCAGAAATTTTCTTCATCAGATATTGACACTAACAAATCTACATTTCTTTCATGTAATTAGCAAGAGTCCATGAGCTAGTGACGTATGGGATATACATTCCTACCAGGAGGGGCAAAGTTTCCCAAACCTCAAAATGCCTATAAATACACCCCTCACCACACCCACAATTCAGTTTTACAAACTTTGCCTCCTATGGAGGTGGTGAAGTAAGTTTCTGCTAGATTCTACGTTGATATGCGCTCCGCAGCAAGTTGGAGCCCGGTTTTCCTCTCAGCGTGCAGTGAATGTCAGAGGGATGTGAGGAGAGTATTGCCTATTTGAATGCAGTGATCTCCTTCTACGGGGTCTATTTCATAGGTTCTCTGTTATCGGTCGTAGAGATTCATCTCTTACCTCCCTTTTCAGATCGACGATATACTCTTATTTATATACCATTACCTCTGCTGATTTTCGTTTCAGTACTGGTTTGGCTTTCTACAAACATGTAGATGAGTGTCCTGGGGTAAGTAAATCTTATTTTCTGTGACACTCTAAGCTATGGTTGGGCACTTTATTTATAAAGTTCTAAATATATGTATTCAAACATTTATTTGCCTTGACTCAGGATGTTCAACATTCCTTATTTTCAGACAGTCAGTTTCATATTTGGGATAATGCATTTGAATCAATCATTTTTTCTTACCTTAAAATTTGACTCTTTTTTCCCTGTGGGCTGTTAGGCTCGCGGGGGCTGAAAATGCTTCATTTTATTGCGTCATTCTTGGCGCGGACTTTTTTGTCGCAAAAAATCTTTTCTTTTTCCGGCGTCATACGTGTCGCCGGAAGTTGCGTCATTATTTGACGTCCTTTTGCGCCAAAAATGTCGGTGTTCCGGATGTGGCGTCATTTTTGGCGCCAAAAAGCATTTAGGCGCCAAATAATGTGGGCGTCTTATTTGGCGCCAAAAAATATGGGCGTCGCTTTTGTCTCCACATTATTTCAGTTTCATTTTTTCTTTGCTTCTGGTTACTAGAAGCTTGTTTATTGGCATTTTTTCCCATTCCTGAAACTGTCATTTAAGGAATTTGATCAATTTTGCTTTATATGTTGTTTTTTCTCTTACATATTGCAAGATGTCTCACGTTGCATCTGAGTCAGAAGATACTTCAGGAAAATCGCTGTCTAGTGCTGGAACTACCAAAGCTAAGTGTATCTGCTGTAAACTTTTGGTAGCTATTCCTCCGGCTGTTGTTTGTATTAATTGTCATGACAAACTTGTTAAAGCAGATAATATTTCCTTTAGTAATGTACCATTGCCTGTTGCAGTTCCTTCAACATCTAAGGTGCAGAATGTTCCTGATAACATAAGAGATTTTGTTTCTGAATCCATCAAGAAGGCTATGTCTGTTATTTCTCCTTCTAGTAAACATAAAAAATCTTTTAAAACTTCTCTCTCTACAGATGAATTTTTAAATGAACATCATCATTCTGATTCTGATGACTCTTCTGGTTCAGAGGATTCTGTCTCAGAGATTGATGCTGATAAATCTTCATATTTATTTAAAATGGAATTTATTCGTTCTTTACTTAAAGAAGTACTAATTGCTTTAGAAATAGAGGATTCTGGTCCTCTTGATACTAATTCTAAACGTTTGGATAAGGTATTTAAATCTCCTGTGGTTATTCCAGAAGTTTTTCCTGTTCCTAATGCTATTTCTGAAGTAATTTCCAGAGAATGGGATAAATTGGGTAATTCATTTACTCCTTCTAAACGTTTTAAGCAATTATATCCTGTGCCGTCTGACAGATTAGAATTTTGGGACAAAATCCCTAAAGTCGATGGGGCTATTTCTACCCTTGCTAAACGTACTACTATTCCTACGTCGGATGGTACTTCGTTTAAAGATCCTTTAGATAGGAAAATTGAATCCTTTCTAAGAAAAGCTTATCTGTGTTCAGGTAATCTTCTTAGACCTGCTATATCATTGGCTGATGTTGCTGCAGCTTCAACTTTTTGGTTGGAGACTTTAGCGCAACAAGTAACAGATCATGATTCTCATAATATTATTATTCTTATTCAGCATGCTAATAATTTTATCTGTGATGCCATTTTTGATATTATCAGAGTTGATGTCAGGTTTATGTCTCTAGCTATTCTAGCTAGAAGAGCTTTATGGCTTAAAACTTGGAATGCTGATATGGCTGCTAAATCAACTCTACTTTCCATTTCTTTCTAGGGTAACAAATTATTTGGTTCTCAGTTGGATTCTATTATCTCAACTGTTACTGGTGGGAAAGGAACTTTTTTACCACAGGATAAAAAATCTAAGGGTAAAAGCAGGGCTAATAATCGTTTTCGTTCCTTTCGTTTCAACAAAGAACAAAAGCCTGATCCTTCATCCTCAGGAGCAGTTTCAGTTTGGAAACCATCTCCAGTCTGGAATAAATCCAAGCCTTCTAGAAAGGCAAAGCCTGCTTCTAAGTCCACATGAAGGTGCGGCCCTCATTCCAGCTCAGCTGGTAGGGGGCAGGTTACGTTTTTTCAAAGAAATTTGGATCAATTCTGTTCACAATCTTTGGATTCAGAACATTGTTTCAGAAGGGTACAGAATTGGTTTCAAGATGAGACCTCCTGCAAAGAGATTTTTTCTTTCCCGTGTCCCAGTAAATCCAGTGAAAGCTCAAGCATTTCTGAATTGTGTTTCAGATCTAGAGTTGACTGGAGTAATTATGCCAGTTCCAGTTCTGGAACAGGGGATGGGGTTTTATTCAAATCTCTTCATTGTACCAAAGAAGGAGAATTCCTTCAGACCAGTTCTGGATCTAAAAATATTGAATCGTTATGTAAGGATACCAACATTCAAAATGGTAACTGTAAGGACTATCTTGCCTTTTGTTCAGCAAGGGCATTATATGTCCACAATAGATTTACAGGATGAATATCTGCATATTCCGATTCATCCAGATCATTATCAGTTCCTGAGATTCTCTCTCTTTTCTGGACAAGCATTACCAGTTTGTGGCTCTGCCGTTTGGCCTAGCTACAGCTCCAAGAATTTTTACAAAGGTTCTCTGTGCCCTTCTGTCTGTAATCAGAGAACAGGGTATTGTGGTATTTCCTTATTTGGACGATATCTTGGTACTTGCTCAGTCTTTACATTTAGCAGAATCTCATACGAATCGACTTGTGTTGTTTCTTCAAGATCATGGTTGGAGGATCAATTCACCAAAAAGTTCATTGATTCCTCAGACAAGGGTAACCTTTCTGGGTTTCCAGATAGATTCAGTGTCCATGACTGTGTCTTTAACAGACAAGAGACGTCTAAAATTGATTTCGGCTTGTCGAAACCTTCAGTCACAATCATTCCCTTCGGTAGCCTTAAGCATGGATATTCTAGGTCTTATGACTGCTGCATCGGACGCGATCCCCTTTGCTCGTTTTCACATGCGACCTCTTCAGCTCTGTATGCTGAATCAATGGTGCAAGGATTACACAAAGATATCTCAATTAATATCTTTAAAACCGATTGTACGACACTCTCTAACGTGGTGGACAGATCACCATCGTTTGATTCAGGGGGCTTCTTTTGTTCTTCCGACCTGGACTGTAATTTCAACAGATGCAAGTCTCACAGGTTGGGGAGCTGTGTGGGGATCTCTGACAGCACAAGGAGTTTGGGAATCTCAGGAGGTGAGATTACCGATCAATATTTTGGAATTTTCAGAGCTCTTCAGTTTTGGCCTCTTCTGAAGAGAGAATCGTTCATTTGTTTTCAGACAGACAATGTCACTACTGTGGCATACATCAATCATCAAGGAGGGACTCACAGTCCTCTGGCTATGAAAGAAGTATCTCGAATTCTGTTTTGGGCGGAATCCAGCTCCTGTCTAATATCTGCGGTTCATATCCCAGGTATAGACAATTGGGAAGTGGATTATCTCAGTCGCCAAACGTTGCATCCGGGCGAATGGTCTCTTCACCCAGAGGTATTTCTACAGATTGTTCAAATGTGGGAGCTTCCAGAAATAGATCTGATGGCGTCTCATCTAAATAAGAAACTTCCCAGGTATCTGTCCAGATCCCGGGATCCTCAGGCGGAAGCAGTGGATGCATTATCACTTCCTTGGAAGTATCATCCTGCTTATATCTTTCCGCCTCTAGTTCTTCTTCCAAGAGTAATCTCCAAGATTCTGAAGGAATGCTCGTTTGTTCTGCTGGTAGCTCCGGCATGGCCTCACAGGTTTTGGTATGCGGATCTTGTCCGGATGGCCTCTTGCCATCCGTGGACTCTTCCGCTACGACCAGACCCTCTGTCGCAAGGTCCTTTTTTCCATCAGGATCTCAAATCCTTAAATTTAAAGGTATGGAGATTGAACGCTTGATTCTTGGTCAAAGAGGTTTCTCTGACTCTGTGATTAATACTATGTTACAGGCTCGTAAATCTGTATCCAGAGAGATATATTATAGAGTCTGGAAGACTTATATTTCTTGGTGTCTTTCTCATCATTTTTCTTGGCATTCTTTTAGAATTCCGAGAATTTTACAGTTTCTTCAGGATGGTTTAGATAAAGGTTTATCCGCAAGTTCTTTGAAAGGACAAATCTCTGCTCTTTCTGTTCTTTTTCACAGAAAGATTGCTAATCTTCCTGATATTCATTGTTTTGTACAAGCTTTGGTTCGTATAAAACCTGTCATTAAGTCAATTTCTCCTCCTTGGAGTTTGAATTTGGTTCTGGGGGCTCTTCAAGCTCCTCCGTTTGAACCTATGCATTCATTGGACATTAAATTACTTTCTTGGAAAGTTTTGTTCCTTTTGGCAATCTCTTCTGCCAGAAGAGTTTCTGAATTATCTGCTCTTTCTTGTGAGTCTCCTTTTCTGATTTTTTCATCAGGATAAGGCAGTGTTGCGAACTTCTTTTGAATTTTTACCTAAAGTTGTGAATTCTAACAACATTAGTAGAGAAATTGTGGTTCCTTCATTATGTCCTAATCCTAAGAATTCTAAGGAGAAATCATTGCATTCTTTGGATGTTGTTAGAGCTTTGAAATATTATGTTGAAGCTACTAAGTCTTTCCGAAAGACTTCTAGTTTATTTGTTATCTTTTCCGGTTCTAGAAAAGGCCAGAAAGCTTCTGCCATTTCTTTGGCATCTTGGTTGAAATCTTTAATTCATCTTGCCTATGTTGAGTCGGGTAAATCTCCGCCTCAAAGGATTACAGCTCATTCTACTAGGTCAGTTTCTACTTCCTGGGCGTTTAGGAATGAAGCTTCGATTGATCAGATTTGCAAAGCAGCAACTTGGTCCTCTTTGCATACTTTTACTAAATTCTACCATTTTGATGTATTTTCTTCTTCTGAAGCAGTTTTTGGTAGAAAAGTACTTCAGGCAGCGGTTTCAGTTTGAATCTTCTGCTTATGTTTTTCATTAAACTTTATTTTGGGTGTGGATTATTTTCAGCAGGAATTGGCTGTCTTTATTTTATCCCTCCCTCTCTAGTGACTCTTGCGTGGAAAGATCCACATCTTGGGTAATCATTATCCCATACGTCACTAGCTCATGGACTCTTGCTAATTACATGAAAGAAAACATAATTTATGTAAGAACTTACCTGATAAATTCATTTCTTTCATATTAGCAAGAGTCCATGAGGCCCGCCCTTTTTTTGGGGTGGTTATGATTTTTGTATAAAGCACAATTATTCCAATTCCTTATTTTATATGCTTTCGCACTTTTTTATCACCCCACTTCTTGGCTATTCGTTAAACTGAATTGTGGGTGTGGTGAGGGGTGTATTTATAGGCATTTTGAGGTTTGGGAAACTTTGCCCCTCCTGGTAGGAATGTATATCCCATACGTCACTAGCTCATGGACTCTTGCTAATATGAAAGAAATGAATTTATCAGGTAAGTTCTTACATACATTATGTTTTTTATTATTTTTCAATTATTAAAGTACATTTGTTCTTTGTTGAAAAGGTGTTGATTATTTTGGATATTAAGGTAACTAGTTCTTTAAGGCTAGCTGACATTATTTCTGCCTATTTATTTCTTTAGAGGTTTTCTTTCCAATTACCTATACTAGGGAATGGAATAGGCTGAGAATTTTCTTTTATTCCTTCTTCAAAGGTTTTAAACTATATTCTTTGCCAGCAGTTAAATTCAATTTGGAAGGTTCTCCAATTTATTGGGGCTATCTCTAATTCTACTAATTATGCTATTGTTTCTATAGCAAAATAGTATTTATTTTCCTTTAGATAGTTGTATCTTATTTATGGAAAATTTAGTTTCAGGTACTTTTCTTGGTCCTGTGATTTATTTGGATATTGCAATTGCTTCATTTTCTCTGTTTACTTTAAGATCAAGTATCAGATTATGATTTATTTTAGCATTGCTAAAGGGACAACATTTACTAGACTAGGTGCTGTTGCATTTGTCTTGTTGTTTTGCATTTATTGATTATGCAAGTCCACTGTATTGGCTGTTCCTTTCAACCGGACTATCATGCTAATAATTTCATTTGTGTCTTCATTTTATTGAATATTTTCGCAAATGAGGGTTAATCTATGTCTTTAGCATTTTTAGCTAGAAGAATTTTGTGATTTAAAAAAAAAAAAAAAAAAAAATCCATATTTCCTTTGTTCTAAGATAATCAATTATTTGTTTTATAATTGGATTCAATTCTTAACTGTTACTCTGGGCTTCAAGGTTGAGTTCTAAGACTAAAACTTTAAGCTTATACTAGTATGGTTGTTCTTATTAAGGAACGAATTCCTGAGTTCTTTCCCAAGTAACATGTCTATAATTGGAGTTCGAAATCAGCTCCCTAATTTTGCGATGTACGTGCCGTATTCCAGCTTGGCTGGTAAGGGGCAGGTTAAGGCTTCTTTGAAATTTATTTTGTCCAAAATTTCTTTGATTTTATTCCAGCAAGGCTAACACTTTCTTTAACTGTGTTTCTGTCCTATATATTTTGGGTACTGTTGAAGCATGGCTGGGCACCCATGGGGTTCAAGCGCTGCTCAGACCTGGAATCTTCTGGGGTATTTCTTCCGTTTCTTTTGAGGAACCGGGTTTTGGAGTTTTATTCAAACTATTTTGCCTTTTTATGGTCTTTGATAGCATTATTTGTTTTCATTAGATACAATAAATTCATATTTTCATTTTTCTGTTTTCATTCAGATTATTTTCTGAGGATGCGGAATCTCATATGATTCACTTACTCTTCAGGACATAGTTAGAGGATCTTCTTTTCTAAAGCTCTTGATCCCTCACACAAGGGTCACCTTTTTTAGGTTTCCAGATAGTTTGTGTCACTGTCCTTGTCTCTATCAGACAAGGGATAATGTTATTGGGTTCCGTTTATCGGTACCTTTAGTCTCTATTATTTCCTTCAGTTGCTATATATGCATAGAAGTTTTAGGTCTTATGGCCACAGCATTGGATTCAATTCCCTTTGCTCATTTTCTCTAGAAAGAACCTTTCCAGTCTTTTATAAGTGTTGTTTCTTCAAGAACATGGTTGGAGGATCAATTTACCAAAAAGTTCGTTTGATTCCTCAGACAAGGGTAACCTTTTTAGGTTTCCTGATGGATTCCGTGTTCTTGATTCTGTCTCTGACGGACAAGAGGCGTCTGAAATTAGTTTCAGCTTATCGAAACCTTCAGTCTCAATCATTCCCTTCGGTAGCCTTATGCATGGAAATTCTAGGTCTTATGACTGCTGCATTGGATGCGATTCCCTTTGCTCGTTTTCACATGCGACCTCTTCAGCTCTGTATGCTGAACCAGTGGTGCAGGGATTATACAAAGATATCTCAATTAATATCTTTAAAACCGATTGTTCGACACTCTGACGTGGTGGACAGATCACCATCGTTTAGTTCAGGGGGCTTTTTTTTGTTCCTCCAACCTAGACTGTGATCTCAACAGATGCAAATCTGACAGGTTGGGGAGCTGTATGGGGGTTTCTGACAGCACAAGGGGTTTGGGAATCTCAGGTGGTGAGATTACCAATCAACATTTTTGGAACTCCGTGCAATTTTCAGAGCTCTTCAGTCGTGGCCTCTTCTAAAGAGAGTGTCGTTCATTTGTTTCTAGACGGACGATGTCACAACCGTGGCATATGTCAATCATCAAGGAGGAACTCACAGTCCTCTGGCTATGAAAGAAGTCTCTCGAATACTTGTATGGGCGGAATTCAGCTCCTGTCTAATTTCTGCGGTTCATATCCCAGGTATAGACAATTGGGAAGCGGATTATCTCAGTCGCCAAACACTACATCCGGGCGAATGGTTTCTTCACCCAGAGGTATTTCTTCAGATTGTTCAAATATGGGGACTTCCAGAAATAGATCTGATGGCTTCTCATCTAAACAAGAAGCTTCCCAGGTATCTGTCCAGATCCAGGGATCCTCAGGCGGAAGTAGTGGATGCATTGTCACTTCCTTGGAAGTATCATCCTGCTTATATCTTTCCGCCTATAGTTCTTTTTCCAAGATTCTAAGGAACGTTCGTTTATTCTGCTGGTGGCTCCAGCATGGCCTCACAGGTTTTGGTATGCGGATCTTGTCCGGATGGCCACTTGCCAACCGTGGACTCTTCCGTTAAGACCAGACCTTCTATCGCAAGGTCCTTTTTTCCATCAGGTTCTCAAATCCTTCAATTTGAAGGTATGGAGATTGAACGCTTGATTCTCAATCATAGAGGTTTCTCTGACTCTGTGATTAATACTATGTTACAGGCTCGTAAAACTGTATCTAGGAAGATATATTATCGAGTCTGGAAGATTTTCATTTCTTGGTGTTTTTCTCATCTTTTTTTCTTGGCATTCTTTTAGAATTCCTAGAATTTTACAGTTTCTTCAGGATGGTTTGGATAAGGTTTGTCTGCAAATTCCTTGAAAGGTCCAATCTCTGCTCTTTCTGTTCTTTTTTTCACAGAAAGATTGCTAGTCTTCCTGATATTCATTGTTTTGTACAAGCTTTGGCTCATGTAAAACCTGTTAAGTCAATCTCTCCTCCTTGGAGTTTGAATTTGGTTCTGGGGGCTCTTCAAGCTCCTCCGTTTGAACCTATGCATTCGCTAGACATTAAATTACTTTCTTGGAAAGTTTTGTTTCTTTTGGCCATCTCTTCTGCTAAGAAGAGTTTCTGAATTATCTGCTCTTTCTTGTGAGTCTCCTTTTCTAATTTTTCATCAGGATAAGGCGGTGTTGCGAACTTCTTTTAAATTTTTACCTAAGGTTGTGAATTCTAACAACATTAGTAGAGAAATTGTGGTTCCTTCATTGTGTCCTAATCCTAAGAATTCTAAGGAAAACTCGTTGCATTCTTTGGATGTAGTTAGAGCTTTGAAATATTATGTTGAAGCTACTAAGGATTTCCGAAAGACTTCTAGTCTATTTGTTATCTTTTCCGGTTCTAGGAAAGGTCAGAAGGCTTCTGCCATTTCTTAGGCATCTTGGTTAAAATCTTTGTTTCTCTTGTTAAGTGTAGTCAGTCCACGGGTCATCCATTACTTATGGAATATATCTCTTCCTAACAGGAAGCTGCAAGAGGATCACCCAGCAGAGCTTGCTACATAGCTCCTCCCCTCACATGTCATATTCAGTCATTCTCTTGCAGCCTAACTAGATAGGTCGCTGTGAGAGGTCTGTGGTGTTTTTTAACTTAGTTTATTTCTACAATCAAAAGTTTGTTATTTTAAATGGCACCGGAGTGTGCTGTTTATTCTCAGGCAGCATTAGAAGAAGAATCTGCCTGCGTTTTCTATGATCTTAGCAGACGTAACTAAGATCCACTGGCTGTTCTCATCTGAGGAGTGAGGTAACTTCAGAAAAGGGGAATAGCATGCAGGGCCCCCCTGCAAATGAGGTATGTGCAGTAATTATTTTTCTGAGGAATGGAATTGACTGAGAAAATACTGCTGATACCAATGTAAAGTAAGTTCAGCCTTAAATGCAGTGATAGCGACTGGTATTAGGCTGATGAGTGTGTGTACACTGAATGTATTTTTCTAAGGAATGGAATTGACTCTGAAAATACTGTTAATACTGAAATAATGTATGAGCCTTAACTGCAGTAAAAGCGACTTGTAGCAGGCTTATTAATAACAATTCATAACTTTTCAAATGTATGTTTAAAACGTTTACTGGCATGTTAATCGTTTTTTGTGAGGTACTTGGTGATAAAACTTATTGGGGCATGATTTTTACCACATGGCCATCTTTGTTTTCTGCATAGAAACAGTTTTCTGAGCTTCCCCACTGTTGTAATATGAGTGGGAGGGGCCTATTTTAGCGCTTTTTTGCGCAGTAAAAATTCAGTCACAATCTGTCTACTTCATCCTCCATGATCCAGATCGTCTCTAGAGAGCTCAGGGGTCTTCAAAATTCATTTTGAGGGAGGTAATCAGTCACAGAGACCTGTGACAGTGTGTTTTGACTGTGAGAAAAACGTTAATTATTAAATTGTTAATCCGTTTTTGGGTATTAAGGGGTTAATCATCCATTTGCTGGTGGGTGCAATCCTTTGCTAACTTAAAACATTTACTGTAAATAATTGGTTGCTATAACTATTTTTGTTCATTGTTATTTCAACTGTGACAGCTTTTTGTGCTTCTTAAAGGCACAGTAGCGTTTTTTATATTGCTTGTAAATTTATTTAGAAAAGTATTTCCAAGCTTGCTAGTCTCATAGCTAGTCTGTTTAAACATGTCTGACACAGATGAATCTCTTTGTTCACTATGTTTAAAGGCCAATGTGGAGCCCAATAGAAATTTATGTACTAATTGCATTGATGCTACTTTAAATAAAAGTCAATCTTTACATGTAAAAAATTATCACCAGACAACGAGGGGGAAGTTATGCCGACTAACTCTCCTCACGTGTCAGTACCTTCGCCTCCCGCTCAGGAGGTGCGTGATTTTGTGGCGCCAAGTACATCAGGGAGGCCCTTACAAATCACTTTGCAAGACATGGCTACTGTTATGACAGAAGTATTATCTAAATTGCCTGAGCTAAGAGGCAAGCGCGATAGCTCTGGGTTAAGGACAGAGCGCGCGGATGAGGTGAGAGCCATGTCAGATACTGCGTCACAGTTTGCAGAACGTGAAGACGGAGAGCTTCATTCTGTGGGTGACGGATCTGATCCAGGGAGACTGGATTCAGAGATTTCTAATTTTAAATTTAAGCTTGAGAACCTCCGCATATTGCTAGGGGAGGTATTAGCGGCTCTGAATGATTGTAACACGGTTGCAATTCCAGAAAAATTATGTAGGTTGGATAGATACTATGCGGTACCGGTGTGTACTGACGTGTTTCCTATACCTAAAAGGCTTACAGAGATTATTAGCAAGGAGTGGGATAGACCTGGTGTGCCCTTTTCCCCTCCTCCCATATTTAGGAAAATGTTTCCTATAGACGCCACCACACGAGACTTATGGCAGACGGTCCCTAAGGTGGAGGGAGCAGTTTCTACTTTAGCTAAGTGTACCACTATCCCGGTGGAGGATAGTTGTGCCTTTTCAGATCCAATGGATAAGAAATTAGGTTACCTTAAGAAAATGTTTGTTCAACAAGGTTTTATCTTACAGCCCCTTGCATGCATTGCGCCTGTCACTGCTGCGGCGGCATTCTGGTTTGAGTCTCTGGAAGAGGCCATTCGCACAGCTCCATTGGATGAAATTATGAACAAGCTTAAAGCACTTAAGCTAGCTAACGCATTTGTTTCTGATGCCGTCGTGCATTTAACCAAACTTACGGCTAAGAACTCCGGATTCGCCATCCAAGCGCGCAGAGCGCTATGGCTTAAATCCTGGTCAGCTGACGTGACTTCTAAATCTAAATTGCTTAATATTCCTTTCAAAGGGCAGACCTTATTCGGGCCCGGCTTGAAAGAAATTATAGCTGACATTACGGTAGGTAAGGGCCATGCTCTACCTCAGGACAGGGCCAAATCAAAGGCCAAACAGTCTAATTTTCGTGCCTTTCGTAACTTCAAGGCTGGAGCAGCATCAACTCCCTCTGCTCCAAAACAGGAAGGAGCTGTTGCTCGTTACAGGCAGGGCTGGAAAACTAACCAGTCCTGGAACAAGGGCAAGCAGGCCAGAAAACCTGCTGCTGCCCCTAAGACAGCATGAAGAGAGGGCCCCCTATCCGGAAACGGATCTAGTGGGGGGCAGACTTTCTCTCTTCGCCCAGGCTTGGGCAAGAGATGTCCAGGATCCCTGGGCGTTGGAGATCATATCTCAGGGATATCTCCTGGACTTCAAAACTTCTCCTCCACGAGGGAGATTTAATCTTTCAAGGTTATCAGCAAACCAAATAAAGAAAGAGGCGTTTCTACGCTGTGTACAAGACCTTTTACTAATGGGGGTGATCCACCCAGTTCCGCGGACGGAACACTGGCAGGGATTCTATTCAAATCTATTTGTGGTTCCCAAGAAAGAGGGAACCTTCAGACCAATCTTGGACTTAAAAATCCTAAACAAATTTCTAAGAGTTCCATCATTCAAAATGGAAACTATTCGAACCATCCTTCCCATGATCCAAGAGGGTCAGTACATGACCACAGTGGATTTAAAGGATGCCTACCTTCACATACCGATTCACAAGGATCATTATCGGTACCTAAGATTTGCTTTCCTAGACAGGCATTACCAGTTTGTAGCTCTTCCCTTCAGATTAGCTACGGCTCCAAGAATCTTTACAAAGGTTCTGGGCTCACTTCTGGCGGTACTAAGACCGCGAGGCATAGCGGTGACTCCGTACCTAGACGACATTCTGATACAAGCGTCAAGTTTTCAAACTGCCAAGTCTCATACAGAGATAGTTCTGGCATTTCTGAGGTTGCATGGGTGGAAGGTGAACGTGGAAAAGAGTTCTCTATTACCACTTACAAGAGTTCCCTTTCTAGGGACTCTTATAGATTCTGTAGAGATGAAAATTTACCTGACAGAGGCCAGGTTATCAAAACTTCTAAATGCTTGCCGTGTCCTTCATTCCATTCCACACCCGTCAGTAGCTCAGTGCATGGAAGTAATCGGCTTAATGGTAGCGGCAATGGACATAGTACCATTTGCGCGCCTGCATCTCAGACCGCTGCAATTGTGCATGCTAAGTCAGTGGAACGGGGATTACTCAGATTTGTCCCCCCTACTAAGTCTGGATCAAGAGACCAGAGATTCTCTTCTATGGTGGCTCTCTCGGCCACATCTGTCCAAGGGGATGACCTTTCGCAGGCCAGATTGGACGATTGTAACAACAGACGCCAGCCTTCTAGGCTGGGGCGCAGTCTGGAACTTCCTGGAAGCTCAGGGATTATGGACTCAGGAGGGGAAACTCCTCCCAATAAATATTCTGGAATTAAGAGCAATATTCAATGCTCTCCTAGCTTGGCCTCAGTTAGCAACTCTGAGGTTCATCAGATTTCAGTCGGACAACATCAGGACTGTGGCTTACATCAACCATCAAGGGGGAACCAGAAGTTCCCTAGCGATGTTGGAAGTCTCAAAGATAATTCGCTGGGCAGAGTCTCACTCTTGCCACCTGTCAGCGATTTACATCCCAGGCGTAGAGAACTGGGAGGCGGATTTTCTAAGTCGCCAGACTTTTCATCCGGGGGAGTGGGAACTTCATCCGGAGGTCTTTGCTCAACTGATTCTTCGTTGGGGCAAACCAGATCTGGATCTCATGGCGTCTCGCCAGAACGCCAAGCTTCCTTGTTACGGATCCAGGTCCAGGGACCCGGGAGCGGTGCTGATAGATGCTCTGACAGCCCCTTGGGTCTTCAACATGGCTTATGTGTTTCCACCATTCCCGATGCTTCCTCGTTTGATTGCCAAGATCAAACAGGAGAGAGCTTCGGTTATTCTGATAGCGCCTGCGTGGCCACGCAGGACCTGGTATGCAGACCTAGTGGACATGTCGTCCTGTCCACCGTGGTCTCTACCTCTGAGACAGGACCTTCTAATTCAGGGTCCTTTCAAACATCCAAATCTAATTTCTCTGAGGCTGACTGCATGGAGATTGAACGCTTGATTCTATCAAAGCGTGGCTTCTCGGAATCGGTTATTGATACCTTAATACAGGCTAGGAAGCCTGTTACCAGAAAAATTTACCATAAGATATGGCGTAAATATTTATATTGGTGCGAACCCAAGAGTTACTCATGGAGTAGGGTTAGGATTCCTAGGATATTGTCCTTTCTACAAGAGGGTTTAGAAAAGGGCTTATCTGCTAGTTCGTTAAAGGGACAGATTTCTGCTCTGTCTATTCTTCTACACAAACGTCTGGCTGAAGTTCCAGACGTTCAGGTTTTTTGTCAGGCTTTAACTAGGATTAAGCCTGTGTTTAAGACTGTTGCTCCGCCGTGGAGCTTAAACTTAGTTCTTAATGTTCTTCAAGGCGTTCCATTTGAACCCCTTCATTCCATTGATATCAAGCTGTTATCCTGGAAGGTTTTGTTTTTGATGGCTATTTCCTCGGCTCGAAGAGTCTCTGAGTTATCTGCCTTACATTGTGATTCTCCTTATCTGATTTTTCATTCAGACAAGGTAGTTCTGCGTACTAAACCTGGGTTCTTACCTAAGGTAGTTACTAACAGGAATATCAATCAAGAGATTGTTGTTCTATCACTGTGTCCTAATCCTTCTTCAAAGAAGGAACGACTTTTGCATAATTTGGACGTAGTCCGTGCCCTGAAGTTCTATTTGCAGGCAACTAAAGATTTTCGTCAAACTTCTTCCCTGTTTGTCGTTTACTCTGGACAGAGAAGAGGTCAAAAGGCTTCGGCTACCTCTCTCTCTTTTTGGCTTCGTAGCATAATACGTTTAGCCTATGAGACTGCTGGACAGCAGCCTCCTGAAAGAATTACAGCTAATTCTACTAGAGCTGTGGCTTCCACCTGGGCCTTTAAAAATGAGGCCTCTGTTGAACAGATTTGCAAGGCTGCGACTTGGTCTTCGCTTCACACCTTTTCAAAATTTTACAAATTTGACACCTTTGCTTCTTCGGAGGCTATTTTTGGGAGAAAGGTACTTCAGGCAGTGGTTCCTTCTGTTTAATGTTCCTGCCTTGTCCCTCCCTTCATCCGTGTACTTTAGCTTTGATATTGGTATTCCATAAGTAATGGATGACCCGTGGACTGACTACACTTAACAAGAGAAAGCATAATTTATGCTTACCTGATAAATTTATTTCTCTTGTAGTGTAGTCAGTCCACGGCCCGCCCTGTCTTTAAGGCAGACCTAAATTTTAATTAAACTCCAGTCACCACTGCACCCTATGGATTCTCCTTTCTCGTCTGCTTTGGTCGAATGACTGAATATGACATGTGAGGGGAGGAGCTATGTAGCAAGCTCTGCTGGGTGATCATCTTGCAGCTTCCTGTTAGGAAGAGATATATTCCATAAGTAATGGATGACCCGTGGACTGACTACACTACAAGAGAAATAAATTTATCAGGTAAGCATAAATTATGTTTTCATCATGCCTATGTCGAGTCGGGTAAAACTCCACCTCAAAGGATTACAGCTCATTCTACTAGGTCAGTTTCTACTTCCTGGGCGTATAGGAATGAAGCTTCAGTTGATCAGATTTGCAAAGCAGCCACTTGGTCTTCTTTGCATACTTTTACTAAATTCTACCATTTTGATGTGTTTTCTTCTTCTGAAGCAGTTTTTGGTAGAAAAGTACTTCAGGCAGCTGTTTCAGTTTGATTCTTCTGCTTATAATTTCAGTTTTTTTTTCATTATAAGATTTAAACTTTATTTTGGGTGTGGATTATTTTCAGCGGAATTGGCTGTCTTTATTTTATCCCTCCCTCTCTAGTGACTCTTGCGTGGAAGATCCACATCTTGGGTAGTCATTATCCCATACGTCACTAGCTCATGGACTCTTGCTAATTACATGAAAGAAAACATAATTTATGTAAGAACTTACCTGATAAATTAATTTCTTTCATATTAGCAAGAGTCCATGAGGCCCACCCTTTTGTGGTGGTTATGATTTTTTTGTATAAAGCACAATTATTCCAATTCCTTATTTTCTCCAACATAGGTGTGTCCGGTCCACGGCGTCATCCTTACTTGTGGGATATTCTCTTCCCCAACAGGAAATGGCAAAGAGCCCAGCAAAGCTGGTCACATGATCCCTCCTAGGCTCCGCCTACCCCAGTCATTCTCTTTGCCGTTGTACAGGCAACATCTCCACGGAGATGGCTTAGAGTTTTTTAGTGTTTAACTGTAGTTTTTATTATTCAATCAAGAGTTTGTTATTTTGAAATAGTGCTGGTATGTACTATTTACTCAGAAACAGAAAAGAGATGAAGATTTCTGTTTGTATGAGGAAAATGATTTTAGCAACCGTAACTAAAATCCATGGCTGTTCCACACAGGACTGTTGAGAGCAATTAACTTCAGTTGGGGGAACAGTGTGCAGTCTCTTGCTGCTTGAGGTATGACACATTCTAACAAGACGATGTAATGCTGGAAGCTGTCATTTTCCCTATGGGATCCGGTAAGCCATGTTTATTACGATGGTAAATAAGGGCTTCACAAGGGCTTATTAAGACTGTAGACTTTTCTGGGCTAAATCGATTCATTAATAACACATATTTAGCCTTGAGGAATCATTTTATCTGGGTATATTGATATTATAATATCGGCAGGCACTGTATTAGTCACCTTATTTCTTAGGGGCTTTCCCAAAGCATAAGCAGAGCCTCATTTTCGCGCCGGTGTGGCGCACTTGTTTTTGAGAGGCATGGCATGCAGTCGCATGTGAGAGGAGCTCTGATACTTAGAAAAGACTTTCTGAAGGCGTCATTTGGTATCGTATTCCCCTTTGGGTTTGGTTGGGTCTCAGCAAAGCAGATACCAGGGACTGTAAAGGGGTTAAAGTGTTAAACGGCTCCGGTTCCGTTATTTTAAGGGTTAAAGCTTCCAAATTTGGTGTGCAATACTTTTAAGGCTTTAAGACACTGTGGTGAAAATTTGGTGAATTTTGTACAATTCCTTCATGTTTTTTCGCAATTGCAGTAATAAAGTGTGTTCAGTTTAAAATTTAAAGTGACAGTAACGGTTTTATTTTAAAACGTTTTTTGTACTTTATTATCAAGTTTATGCCTGTTTAACATGTCTGAACTACCAGATAGACTGTGTTCTGAATGTGGGGAAGCCAGAATTCCTGTTCATTTAAATAAATGTGATTTATGTGATAATGACAATGATGCCCAAGATGATTCCTCAAGTGAGGGGAGTAAGCATGGTACTGCATCATTCCCTCCTTCGTCTACACGAGTCTTGCCCACTCAGGAGGCCCCTAGTACATCTAGCGCGCCAATACTCCTTACTATGCAACAATTAACGGCTGTAATGGATAATTCTGTCAAAAACATTTTAGCCAAAATGAACCCTTGTCAGCGTAAGCGTGGCTGCTCTGTTTTAGTTACTGAAGAGCATGACGACGCTGATATTAATATCTCTGAAGGGCCCCTAACCCAATCTGAGGGGGCCAGGGAGGTTTTGTCTGAGGGAGAAATTACTGATTCAGGGAACATTTCTCAACAGGCTGAACCTGATGTAATTGCATTTAAATTTAAGTTGGAACATCTCCGCATTCTGCTTAAGGAGGTATTATCCACTCTGGATGATTGTGAAAAGTTGGTCATCCCAGAGAAACTATGTAAAATGGACAAGTTCCTAGAGGTGCCGGGGCTCCCAGAAGCTTTTCCTATACCCAAGCGGGTGGCGGACATTGTTAATAAAGAATGGGAAAGGCCCGGTATTCCTTTCGTCCCTCCCCCCATATTTAAAAAATTGTTTCCTATGGTCGACCCCAGAAAGGACTTATGGCAGACAGTCCCCAAGGTCGAGGGAGCGGTTTCTACTTTAAACAAACGCACCACTATACCCATAGAGGATAGTTGTGCTTTCAAAGATCCTATGGATAAAAAATTAGAAGGTTTGCTTAAAAAGATGTTTGTTCAGCAGGGTTACCTTCTACAACCAATTTCATGCATTGTCCCTGTCACTACAGCCGCATGTTTCTGGTTTGATGAGCTGATAAAGGCGCTCGATAGTGATTCTCCTCCTTATGAGGAGATTATGGACAGAATCAATGCTCTCAAATTGGCTAATTCTTTCACCCTAGACGCCACTTTGCAATTGGCTAGGTTAGCGGCTAAGAATTCTGGGTTTGCTATTGTGGCGCGCAGAGCGCTTTGGTTGAAATCTTGGTCGGCTGATGCGTCTTCCAAGAACAAGCTACTAAACATTCCTTTCAAGGGGAAAACGCTGTTTGGCCCTGACTTGAAAGAGATTATCTCTGATATCACTGGGGGTAAGGGCCACGCCCTTCCTCAGGATCGGCCTTTCAAGGCGAAAAATAGACCTAATTTTCGTCCCTTTCGTAAAAACGGACCAGCCCAAAGTGCTACGTCCTCTAAGCAAGAGGGTAATACTTCTCAAGCCAAGCCAGCTTGGAGACCAATGCAAGGCTGGAACAAGGGAAAGCAGGCCAAGAAACCTGCCACTGCTACCAAGACAGCATGAAATATTGGCCCCCGATCCGGGACCGGATCTGGTGGGGGGCAGACTCTCTCTCTTCGCTCAGGCTTGGGCAAGAGATGTTCTGGATCCTTGGGCGCTAGAAATAGTCTCCCAGGGTTATCTTCTGGAATTCAAGGGACTTCCCCCAAGGGGGAGGTTCCACAGGTCTCAGTTGTCTTCAGACCACATAAAAAGACAGGCGTTCTTACATTGTGTAGAAGACCTGTTAAAAATGGGAGTGATTCATCCTGTTCCACTAAGAGAACAAGGGATGGGGTTCTACTCCAATCTGTTCATAGTTCCCAAAAAAGAGGGAACGTTCAGACCAATCTTAGATCTCAAGATCTTAAACAAGTTTCTCAAGGTTCCATCGTTCAAGATGGAAACCATTCGAACTATTCTTCCTTCCATCCAGGAAGGTCAATTCATGACCACGGTGGATTTAAAGGATGCGTATCTACATATTCCTATCCACAAGGAACATCATCGGTTCCTAAGGTTCGCATTCCTGGACAAACATTACCAGTTCGTGGCGCTTCCTTTCGGATTAGCCACTGCTCCAAGGATTTTCACAAAGGTACTAGGGTCCCTTCTAGCGGTGCTAAGACCAAGGGGCATTGCAGTAGTACCTTACCTGGACGACATTCTGATTCAAGCGTCGTCCCTTCCTCAAGCAAAGGCTCACACGGACATCGTCCTGGCCTTTCTCAGATCTCACGGCTGGAAAGTGAACGTGGAAAAGAGTTCTCTATCCCCGTCAACAAGGGTTCCCTTCTTGGGAACAATTATAGACTCCTTAGAAATGAGGATCTTTCTAACAGAGGCCAGAAAAACAAAACTTCTAGACTCTTGTCGGATACTTCATTCCGTTCCTCTTCCTTCCATAGCTCAGTGCATGGAAGTGATCGGGTTGATGGTAGCGGCAATGGACATAGTTCCTTTTGCGCGCATTCATCTAAGACCATTACAACTGTGCATGCTCAGTCAGTGGAATGGGGACTATACAGACTTGTCTCCGAAGATACAAGTAAATCAGAGGACCAGAGACTCACTCCGTTGGTGGCTGTCCCTGGACAATCTGTCACAAGGGATGACGTTCCGCAGACCAGAGTGGGTCATTGTCACGACCGACGCCAGTCTGATGGGCTGGGGCGCGGTCTGGGGATCCCTGAAAGCTCAGGGTCTTTGGTCTCGGGAAGAATCTCTTCTACCGATAAATATTCTGGAGCTGAGAGCGATATTCAATGCTCTCAAGGCTTGGCCTCAGCTAGCGAGGACCAAGTTCATACGGTTTCAATCAGACAACATGACGACTGTTGCGTACATCAACCATCAGGGGGGAACAAGGAGTTCCCTAGCGATGGAAGAAGTGACCAAAATCATTCTATGGGCGGAGTCTCACTCCTGCCACCTGTCTGCTATCCACATCCCAGGAGTGGAAAATTGGGAAGCGGATTTTCTGAGTCGTCAGACATTGCATCCGGGGGAGTGGGAACTCCATCCGGAAATCTTTGCCCAAGTCACCCAGCGGTGGGGCATTCCAGACATGGATCTAATGGCCTCTCGTCAGAACTGCAAAGTTCCTTGCTACGGGTCCAGATCCAGGGATCCCAAGGCGGCTCTAGTGGATGCACTAGTAGCACCTTGGACCTTCAAACTAGCTTATGTGTTCCCGCCGTTTCCTCTCATCCCCAGGCTGGTAGCCAGGATCAATCAGGAGAGGGCGTCGGTGATCTTGATAGCTCCTGCGTGGCCACGCAGGACTTGGTATGCAGATCTGGTGAATATGTCATCGGCTCCACCTTGGAAGCTACCTTTGAGACGAGACCTTCTTGTTCAGGGTCCGTTCGAACATCCGAATCTGGTTTCACTCCAGCTGACTGCTTGGAGATTGAACGCTTGATTCTATCGAAGCGAGGATTCTCAGATTCTGTTATTGATACTCTTGTTCAGGCCAGAAAGCCTGTAACTAGAAAGATTTACCACAAGATTTGGAAAAAATATATCTGTTGGTGTGAATCTAAAGGATTCCCTTGGGACAAGGTTAAGATTCCTAAGATTTTATCCTTCCTTCAAGACGGATTAGAAAAAGGATTATCTGCAAGTTCCCTGAAGGGACAGATTTCTGCCTTGTCTGTGTTACTTCACAAAAAGCTGGCAGCTGTGCCAGATGTTCAAGCTTTTGTTCAGGCTCTGGTTAGAATTAAGCCTGTTTACAAACCTTTGACTCCTCCTTGGAGTCTCAATTTAGTTCTTTCAGTTCTTCAGGGGGTTCCGTTTGAACCCTTACATTCCGTTGATATTAAGTTATTATCTTGGAAAGTTTTGTTTTTAGTTGCAATTTCTTCTGCTAGAAGAGTTTCAGAATTATCTGCTCTGCAGTGTTCTCCTCCTTATCTGGTGTTCCATGCAGATAAGGTGGTTTTACGTACTAAACCTGGTTTTCTTCCAAAAGTTGTTTCTAACAAAAACATTAACCAGGAGATTATCGTACCTTCTCTGTGTCCGAAACCAGTTTCAAAGAAGGAACGTTTGTTGCACAATTTGGATGTTGTTCGCGCTCTAAAGTTCTATTTAGATGCTACAAAGGATTTTAGACAAACATCTTCCTTGTTTGTTGTTTACTCCGGTAAAAGGAGAGGTCAAAAAGCAACTTCTACCTCTCTCTCCTTTTGGATTAAAAGCATCATCAGATTGGCTTACGAGACTGCAGGACGGCAGCCTCCCGAAAGAATCACAGCTCATTCCACTAGGGCTGTGGCTTCCACATGGGCCTTCAAGAACGAGGCTTCTGTTGATCAGATATGTAGGGCAGCGACTTGGTCTTCACTGCACACTTTTACCAAATTTTACAAGTTTGATACTTTTGCTTCTTCTGAGGCTATTTTTGGGAGAAAGGTTTTGCAAGCCGTGGTGCCTTCCATTTAGGTGACCTGATTTGCTCCCTCCCTTCATCCGTGTCCTAAAGCTTTGGTATTGGTTCCCACAAGTAAGGATGACGCCGTGGACCGGACACACCTATGTTGGAGAAAACAGAATTTATGTTTACCTGATAAATTACTTTCTCCAACGGTGTGTCCGGTCCACGGCCCGCCCTGGTTTTTTTAATCAGGTCTGATATTTTATTTTCTTTAACTACAGTCACCACGGTACCATATGGTTTCTCCTATGCAAATATTCCTCCTTAACGTCGGTCGAATGACTGGGGTAGGCGGAGCCTAGGAGGGATCATGTGACCAGCTTTGCTGGGCTCTTTGCCATTTCCTGTTGGGGAAGAGAATATCCCACAAGTAAGGATGACGCCGTGGACCGGACACACCGTTGGAGAAAGTAATTTATCAGGTAAACATAAATTCTGTTTTTTATGCTTTCGCACTTTTTTCTTATCACCCCACTTCTTGGCTACGCGTTAAACTGATTTGTGGGTGTGGTGAGGGGTGTATTTATAGGCATTTTGAGGTTTGGGAAACTTTGCCCCTCCTGGTAGGAATGTATATCCCATACGTCACTAGCTCATGGACTCTTGCTAATATGAAAGAAATGAATTTATTAGGTAAGTTCTTACATAAATTATGTTTTTTTAAAGTGAGAAAATCCCCTCCCCCCCATAAAACCATTGTTGATACCAGTGTTCTATCTTAGCACTTTTGTGTTTAATAGCTAATATGTTAATGAAATGAAAAGTTCTGGGGGGGGTTCTCAAAACCTACCAAACAATTCACTGATCAGAGTTCAGCACATCAGTAGAAGACAATGCAAGTTGCCAGGAGGTACTCCAGGTAATCCAAATGACACCAAGAGCAGCAGCACTAGTCCAAATATAACAGATACATTTATTAAGGTACAGAGAAACTGATACACAAGAGTAATTCAGATATTCTAATGAATAGAGAATAGAAGCAATGCAAGTGTCAGTCTCTGAACCAAAAGACCAAGACTTTTTTCTCCTATGTGCAGTAAAAAAAAGTGTATATGGGGAGTGTCTCTAGACAGCACCTTCAATGGTCTCAATATCAGTAGCTGTGTGTAGACCACCAGGGCTGAACTGGGACCAAAAAAAGGGCCGGGTATTTTAGGGCAAAAAGCCCCCCCCTCCGCTCACCATTTCTTATTCACATACATGCAGGCAAACAACATACACAACACACACACACACTACACAGCATTCACATACATTCAGCCACATAACACACACAGAATTCACATTCATGCAGGCGCACTACACACACACAGCATTGACGAACACGCAGGCGCACCCGCGGCACTGGCGAACACACAGGCGCACCCGCGGCACTGGCGAACACGCAAGCACTGGCGAAAAGCCAAGGCCACTACTCCCTACTAATTCTTCTTGACCTTTCCTCTGCCTTTGACACAGTTGACCATTCTCTCCTCCTAAAAATATTACATTTATTTGGCATCCAAGACATAGCCCTCTCCTGGTTTACCTCCAAGTCAGGATTTAAGGCTCTCAAACTACTGCCAAGATATCTGGCTTCTCTGTGCTAGCCCGCAGGGCGTTGTGGCTAAAATCATGGTCAGCTGATGTTACCTCTAAGTCCAAGCTTCTGGCGCTTCCTTACAAGGGTAAGACCTTGTTTGGACCTGGTCTGGCAGAAATATTTTCTGATATTAAGGGTGGAAAAGGGTCTTTTCTACCACAAGAAAAGAAGAATAGACCTAAAGGACGTCAGAGTAATTTTTGTTCCTTTTGTAATTTCGAAGGAAAGTCTTCCTCTTCCAAGCAGGAACAGTTCAAGTCTTCTTGGGAACCCAGTCAGTCTTGGAACAAGGGGAAGCAATTAAAGAAAATCAGTTGAGTCTCAATCAGCATGTAGGGTTTGCCCCCGGTCCTGAATCGGATCGAGTGGGGGGCAGACTTTCTCTGTTTTGTCAAGCTTGGATACGGGTTGTCCCAGATCCTTGGTCTGTGGACATAGTCTCCTAGGATTACAAATTGAATCAATTCCTCCTCTCAACATTATTTGCAGACCAGATAAAGAGAGGCATTCTTGAATTGCGTTCGGGACCTTCTCCCCTGGGAGTGATAGTCCCAGTTCCAGTAAGAGAACAGGGTATAGGATTCTATTCAAAACTGTTTGTGGTTACCAAAAAGAGGGAACTTTTCATCCTATTCTAGCCCTAGAGTGTTTCAACATGCTTCTCAGGGTACCATCCTTAAAATGGAGACCATTCGTTCCATTCTTCCTTGGGTTCAAGAGGGTCAGTTCATGACGACCATGGACCTGAAGGATGCATATTTCTTTCATGTAATTAGCAAGAGTCCATGAGCTAGTGACGTATGGGATATACATTCCTACCAGGAGGGGCAAAGTTTCCCAAACCTTAAAATGCCTATAAATACACCCCTCACCACACCCACAATTCAGTTTTACAAACTTTGCCTCCGATGGAGGTGGTGAAGTAAGTTTGTGCTAGATTCTACGTTGATATGCGCTCCGCAGCAAGTTGGAGCCCGGTTTTCCTCTCAGCGTGCAGTGAATGCCAGAGGGATGTGAGGAGAGTATTGCCTATTTGAATGCAGTGATCTCCTTCTACGGGGTCTATTTCATAGGTTCTCTGTTATCGGTCGTAGAGATTCATCTCTTACCTCCCTTTTCAGATCGACGATATACTCTTATATATACCATTACCTCTGCTGATTCTCGTTTCAGTACTGGTTTGGTTTTCTACAAACATGTAGATGAGTGTCCTGGGGTAAGTAAATCTTATTTTCTGTGACACTCTAAGCTATGGTTGGGCACTTTGTTTATAAAGTTCTAAATATATGTATTCAAACATTTATTTGCCTTGACTCAGAATGTTCAACTTTCCAGTCAGTTTCATATTTGGGATAATGCATTTGAATTAATCATTTTTCTTACCTTCAAAAATTTGACTCTTTTTTTTCCCTGAGGGCTGTTAGGCTCGCGGGGGCTGAAAATGCTTCATTTTATTGCGTCATTCTTGGCGCTGACTTTTTTTGGCGCAAAAATTCTTTTCCGTTTCCGGCGTCATACGTGTCGCCGGAAGATGCGTCATTTTTTGACGTTATTTTGCGCCAAAAATGTCGGCGTTCCGGATGTGGCGTCATTTTTGGCGCCAAAAGCATTTAGGCGCCAAATAATGTGGGCGTCTTATTTGGCGCTAAAAAATAAGGGCGTCGCTTTTGTCTCCACATTATTTAAGTCTTATTTTTTCATTGCTTCTGGTTGCTAGAAGCTTGTTCTTTGGCATTTTTTCCCATTCCTGAAACTGTCATTTAAGGAATTTGATCAATTTTGCTTTATATGTTGTTTTTTCTCTTACATATTGCAAGATGTCTCACGTTGCATCTGAGTCAGAAGATACTACAGGAAAATCGCTGTCTAGTGCTGGAGCTACCAAGCTAAGTGTATCTGCTATAATTTTTGATATCTGTTTCTCCAGCTGTTGTTTGTATTGCATGTCATGTCAAACTTATTAATGCAGATAAAATTTCCTTTAGTACTGTTACATTACCTGTTGCTGTTCCGTCAACATTTAATTTTCAGAGTGTTCCTGATAAACATAAGAGATTTTATTTTTTAAAATCCATTAAGAAGGCTATGTCTGTTATTTCTCCTTCTAGTTTACATAAAAGTCTTTTAAAACTTCTCTTTTTTCAGATGAATTTTTAAATGAACATCATCATTCTGATACTGATAATAGTTCTTATGGTTCAGAGGTTTCTGTCTCAGAGGTTGATGCTGATAAATCTTTGTATTTGTTCAAGATGGAATTTATTCGTTCTTTATTTAAAGAAGTATTAATTGCATTAGAAATAGAGGATTCTGGTCCTCTTGATTCTAAATCTAAACGTTTAAATAAGGTTTTTAAATCTCCTATAGTTATTCCAGAAGTGTTTAATCTCCCTGATGCTATTTCTGAAGTAATTTCCAGGGAATGGAATAATTTGGGTAATTCTTTTACTCCTTCTAAACGTTTAAGCAATTATATCCTGTGCCATCTGACAGATTAGAGTTTTTTGGGACAAAATTCCTAAGGTTATGGGGCTGTCTCTACTCCTGCTAAATATGCTACTATTCCTACGGCAGATAGTACTTCATTTAAGGATCCTTTAGATAGGAAAATTGAATCCTTTCTAAGAAAAGCTTACTTATGTTCAGGTAATCTTCTTAGACCTGCTATATTTTTAGCGGATGTTGCTGCAGCTTCAACTTTTTGGTTAGAAGCTTTAGCGCAACAAGTAACAGATCATAATTTTATAGCATTATTATTATTCTATAACATGCTAATTATTTTATTGGTGATACCATCTTTTGATATCATTAGAGTTGATGTCAGGTATATGTCTCTAGCTATTTTAGCTAGAAAAGCTTTATGGATTAAACTTGGAATACTGATATGTCTTCTAAGTCAACTTTGCTTTCCCTTTCTTTCCAGGGTAATAAATTATTATCTCAACTGTTTCTGGAAGGAAGGGAACTTTTTTACCAAAGGATAAAAAATCTAAGGTAAATTTAGGTCTAATAATCATTTTCGTTCCTTTCCTCACAATAAGGAACAAAAGCCTGATCCTTCATCCTCAGGAGCGGTATCAGTTTGGAAACTATTTCCAGTTTGGAATATATCCAAGCCTTATAGAAAACCTATAGCCAGCTCCTAAGTACCCATGAAGGTGCGGACCTTATTCCAGCTCAGCTGGTATGGGGCAGATTACGTTTTCTTCAAAGAAATTTGGATCAATTCCGTTCTCAATTTCTGGTTTCAGAACATTGTTTCAGAAAGGTACAGAATTGGCTTCAGTTAAGGCCTCCTGCTAAGAGATTTTTCTTTCCCGTGTCCCAGTTAACACAGCAAAGGCTCAGCATTTCTGAAATGTGTTTCAGATCTAGAGTTGGCTGGAGTAATTATGCCAGTTCCAGTTCTGGAACAGGGGCTGGGGTTTTATTTTATCTCTTCATTGTACCAAAGAAGGTCAATTCCTTCAGACCAGTTCCGGATCTATCAATATTGAATCGTTATGTAAGGATACCAACATTCAAGATGGTTACTGTAGGACTATCCTGCCTTTTGTTTAGCAAGGGCATTATATGTCTACAATAGATTTACAGGATGTGTATCTGCATATTCCGATTCATCCAGATCACTTTTAGTGTCTGAGATTCTCTTTTTAGACAAGCATTACCAGTTTTGTGGCTCTACCGTTTGGCCTAGCCTCAGTTCCAAGAATTTTTTCAAAGGTTCTCGGTGCCCTTCTTTCTGTAATCAGAGAACAGGGTTTTGGTATTTCCTTATTGGACGATATCTGGGTACTTGCTCAGTCTTCTCATTTTCGAAGAATCTCATACGAATCGACTTGTGTTGTTTCTTCAAGTTCATGGTTGGAGGATCAATTTACCAATCAGTTCATTGATTCCTCAGACAAGGGTAACCTTTTTAGGTTTCTAGATAGATTCAGTGTCTATGACTCTGTCCTTGTCAGACAAGAGAAGTTTAACATTGATATCAGCTTGTCAAAACCTTCAGTCACAATCATTCCCTTTGGTAGCCTTATGCATGGAAATTTTAGGTCTTAGGATTGCCGCATCAGATGCGATCTCCTTTGCTCATTTTCACATGCGACCTCTTCAGCTCTGTATGCTGAACCAATGGTGCAGGGATTACTCAAAGATATCTCAATTAATATCTTTAAACCGATTATACGACACACTCTGACATGGTGGACAGATCACCATCGTTTAGTTCAGGGGGCTTCTTTGTTCTTCCGACCTGGACTATAATCTCAACAGATGCAAGTCTTACAGGTTGGGGAGCTGTGTGGGGGTATCTGACGGCACAAGGGGTTTGGGAATCTCAGGAGGTGAGATTTCCGATCAATATTTTGGAACTCTGTGCAATTTTCAGAGCTCTTCAGTCTTGGCCTCTTCTGAAGAGAGAGTTGTTCATTTGTTTTCAGATAGACAATGTCACAACTGTGGCATACATCAATCATCAAGGAGGGACTCAAAGTCCTCTGGCTATGAAAGAAGTATCTCGAATTTTGGTTTTGGCGGAATCCAGCTCCTGTCTAATCTCTGCGGTTCATATCCCAGGTATGGACAATTGGAAAGCGGATTATCTCAGTCGCCAAACGTTGAACCTGGGCGAATGGTCTTCACCCAGAGGTATTTCCTCAGATTGTTCAAATGTGGGAACTCCCAGAAATAGATCTGATGGTTTCTCATCTAAACAAGAAACTTCCCTGGTATCTGTCCGGATCCCGGGATCCTCGGGCGGAGGCAGTGGATGCATTTTCTCTTCCTTACAAGTGTCATCCTGCCTATATCTTTCCGCCTCTAGTTCTTCTTTCAAGGGTATTCTCTAATATTCTAAAGGAATGCTCGTTTGTCCTGCTGGTAGCTCCAGCATGGCCTCACAGGTTTTGGTATGCGGATCTTGTCCGGATGGCCTCTTGCCAGCTGTGGACTCTTCCATTAAGACCAGTCTTTCTGTCTCAAGGTTCTTTTTTCCATCAGGATCTCAAAACCTTAATTTTAAGGTGTGGAGTTTGAACGCTTGATTCTTGGTCAAAGAGGTTTCTCTGACTCTGTGATTGATACTATGTGACAGGCTCGTAAATCTGTATCTAGAGAGATATATTATAGAGTCTGGAAGACTTATATTTCTTCAGGATGGTTTAGATAAAGGTTTGTCCGCAAGTTTCTTGAAAGACAAATCTCTGCTCTTTCTGTTCTTTTTCACAGAAGGATTGCTAATCTTCCTGATATTCATTGTTTTGTACAACCTTTGGTTCGTATAAAACTTGTCATTAAGTCAATTTCTCCTCCTTGGAGTTTGAATTTGGTTCTGGGGGCTCTTCAAGCTCCTCCTTTTGAACCCATGCATTCTTTGGTCGTTATATTACTTTCTTGGAAAGTTTTGTTTCTTTGGCCATCTTTTCTGCCAGAAGAGTCTCTGAATTATCTACTCTTTTTTGTGAGTCTCCTTTTCTGATTTTGCATCAGGATAAGGCGGTGCTGCGAACTTCTTTTGAATTTTTTACCTAAGGTTGTGAATTCTAACAACATTAGTAAAGAAATTGTGGTTCCTTCATTATGTCCTAATCCTATGAATTCTAAGGAGAAATCCTTGCATTCTTTGGATGCTGTTAGAGCTTTGTAATATTATATTGAAGCTACTAAGTCTTTCCGAAAGACTTCTAGTCTATTTGTCATCTTTTCCGGTTCTAGAAAAGACCAGAAAGCTTCTGCCATTTCTTTGGCATCTTGGTTGAAATCTTTATTTCATCTTGCCTATGTTGAGTCGGGTAACACTCCGCCTCCAAGGATTACAGCTCATTCTACTAGGTCAGTTTCTACTTCCTGGGCGTTTAAGAATGAAGCTTCGGTTGATCAGATTTGCAAAACAGCAACTTGGTCCTCTTTGCATACTTTTACTAAATTCTACCATTTTGATGTGTTTTCTTCTTCTGAAGCAGTTTTTGGTAGAAACGTACTTCAGGCAGTGGTTTCAGTTTGAATCTTCTGCTTATGTTTTTTTATTAAATTTTATTCTGGGTGTGGATTATTTTCAGCAGGAATTGGCTGTCTTTATTTTATCCCTCCCTCTCTAGTGACTCTTGTGTGGAAAGATCCACATCTTGGGTAATCATTATCCCATACGTCACTAGCTCATGGACTCTTGCTAATTACATGAAAGAAAACATAATTTATGTAAGAACTTACCTGATAAATTAATTTCTTTCATATTAGCAAGAGTCCATGAGGCCCGCCCTTTTTTGTGGTGGTTTTGATTTTTTTGTATAAAGCACAATTATTCCAATTCCTTATTTTATATGCTTTCGCACTTTTTTCTTATCACCCCACTTCTTGGCTATTCGTTAAACTGAATTGTGGGTGTGGTGAGGGGTGTATTTATAGGCATTTTAAGGTTTGGGAAACTTTGCCCCTCCTGGTAGGAATGTATATCCCATACGTCACTAGCTCATGGACTCTTGCTAATATGAAAGAAATGAATTTATCAGGTAAGTTCTTACATAAATTATGTTTTTCATGTTCCCATCTCGGGGATCATCTCAAATTCCTGAGATTCGCTTTTTTAGACGAACACTTTCAGTTTGTGGTTCTTCCGTTTGCCCTTGCCACAGCTCCAAGAATTTTCTTAATATTGGTTCAGGCGCCATCTTTTTTTCTCATACAAAGATTTTGTTGTCTTTTCTACGTTCCAATGGATGACAAGTGAATCTGGAAAAGAGTTCCCTTGTTCCAGCTACAAGGGTAGTTTTCTTAGGGACCTAAATAGATTCCCTATCTATGGAAATATTTCTGACTGAGGTCAGAAAATTTAAGAATCCTTCCTCTTGTCTCTCTCTGCGGTCTATTTCAGAGTTTATGGACTTGGGAGGAGTCTGCTCTCCTCATCAACATCTTGGAGTTGAGAGCGATTTACAATGCTCTGATGGCTTGGTCTCAGATAGTCGGACAATATCACCTTGGTGGCTTTCATCAACCACCAGGGAGGAACTCTGAGTTCCTTAGCCATGAGGGAGGTGACTAGGATTATTCAGTGGGCAAAGCTCACATCTGCCATCCACATTCCAGGAGTGGACAACTGTGAAGCGGATTTCTTGAGCAGACAGACATTTCATTCCGGGGAGTTGGCTCTGCATCCGTAGGTGTTATCAAGGTTAACCCTTAAGTCGGGGTGCCTGGGTTGGTTCTGATGGCATCTCGACAACGCCAAGCTTCCAAAATACGGTTCAAAGTCAAGAGATCCACAGGCCGCCCTGATAGATGCTCTGGCGGTTCCTTGGGATTTCAGTCTAGCATATCTGTTTCCTTTGTGTGCTCTCCTTCCATGAGTCATTGCTAGTATTAACTGGAGAGAGCATCGCTAATTCTAATAGTTCCTGCATGGCCTCGCAGGATCTGGTATGCAGACCTAGTGAAGATGTCATCTCTTCCACCTTGGAGGTTTCCTCTGAAAAAGGATCTTCTAACTCGGGTCCTTTCCTTCATCCAATTTTTGTTTTTCTGAAGCTGACTGCTTGGAGATTGAACGCTTAGTTCTGTCTAAGCGTGTTTTTTCCGAGTTGGTCATTGAGACCATGATTCAGGGTCAGGATTCCTAGTATTTTTTCCTTTCTCCAGGAAGGTCTGGAGATGGGATTGCCAGTTCTCTGAAGGGTCAGACTTCTATTTTTTTTTACTCAAGCGTCTGGCGGATGTGCCAGATGTTCAATCTTTTGTCAGGCCCTGATCAAAATCAGGCCTGTATTTAAACCTGTTGCTCCTCCCTGGACCCTTACCCTTGTTCTTAGAGTTTTGTAGCAGACTCCATTTGAGTCTATGCATTCCATAGTTTTTAAAGGTTTTGTTTCTTATTGCTATCTCTTCTGCTCAGAGTCTCGGAACTCTCGGCTTTGCACTGTGATTCACCTTACCTTATCTTTCATGCTGATAAGGCAGTTTTTCGTACTAAGTTGGTTTTTCTTCCTAAAGTGGTTTCGGATAGCAATATTGATCAGGAAATTGTTATTACTTCTCTGTGCCCTAATCCTTCTTCTCATAAGGAACTTTCTTTCCTAAGATATGGTGAGTCCACGGAATCGATTACTAGAGGGAATATAACTCCTGGCCAGCAGGAGGAGGCAAAGAGCACTACAGCAAAGCTGCTATATATGTCACTTCCCTTACCTATAATCCCCAGTCAATCTCTTTGCCTGCGGTGCAAGAAGGAGGTGAAGTTTTGCTGTCTGATCTACAATCAAGATTTTTTTATTTTAAAGCATAGTAGGTTTGCTCTGATCTTTCTAAGGGTCTAGCCTTAGCCCATGTCAGTCTCTTCAGTAGGGCAGTGTTGGCTTTTAAGCAATTGGGAACTTGTGGGGTACAATCCTCAATGCATTTTCCCAAAACATTTTGCTGCCCTATTTAGATTAAGTTTACTCAGTCTTTCTGTATTTCCACAGGTCCATGTGAGGGATGGCATCCTCTCAAACCAGGTGAGCTGTCCTGCTGCCAGACAGATAAATATTAAGGTGCCAGTTTTATTATTCTATGTAGCACTTATTTAGCTATGTGGCACTTATTCAGACAGATACTCCTCTCGAGGAAATCCAGGACAGGATTAAGGCTCTTAAATTATCCAATTATTTTATTACGGATGCTTCCTTACAGGTCATTAAACTGGGAGCAAAAATATCTGGTTTTGCGGTTCTAGCTCGCAGAGCACTTTGGTTAAAATCCTGGTCTGCGGATGTTTCTTCTAAGTTATTAGCTATTCCCTACAAGGGTAAGTCCTTGTTTGGGCTTGGTTTGGCTGAAATTATTTCAGATATTACAGGTGGAAAGGTATCTTTTCTTCCTCAAGATAGAAAGAATAAGCAGAAAGGATGTCAGAGTAATTTTCATTCCTTTCATAACTTTAAAGGTAAACCCTCCGCTTCCTCTTCCAAGCAGGAACTATCCAAGTCTTCCTGGAAGTCTGGTCAGTCTTTGAACAAGGGGAAACGGTCTAAGAAGCCTGTGGCTGACTCCAAGTCATCATGAAGGTTCAGCCTCCGATCCAGGAATGGATCTAGTAGGGGGCAGGCTTTCTCAATTTGCTCAGGCTTGGATACGAGATGTCCCAGACCTGTGGGTCGTGAAAATCGTATCTCAGGGGTACAAGATAGAATTCAAGACTTTCTTCTCTCAAGATTATCTGTAGACCAGATAAAGAGAGAGTCGTTTTTTTTTATTCAAATCTGTTTGTGGTTCCCAATAAAGAGGGGACTTTCAGACCTACTTTAGACCTAAAGTGTTCCTCAGAGTACCGTCCTTCAAGATGGAGACTATACGTTCCATTCTTCCTTTGGTTCAAGAGGGTCAGTTTGTGACAACCATAGACTTAAAGGATGTGTTCCTTCATGTTCCCATTCACCGGGATCATCACAAGTTTCTAAGGTTTGCTCTCTTAGACAATCATTTCCAGTTTGTGGCTCTTCCTTTCGGCCTTGCCACAGCTCTCAGAATTTTCTCAAAGGTCCTGGGGGCTCTTTTGGCAGTGATCCAGTCTCGGGGCATTGCTGTTGGGCCTTATCTGGTCAATATTCTGGTTCAGTCATGGTCTTTAAAACAAGCAAACTCTTATACGGAGATCTTGTTGTCTTTTCTTCGCTCCCATGGTTGGAAGGTAAATCTGGGAAAGAGTTCTGATTCCAGCCACAAGAGTAGTGTTTTTTGGGACCATAATTGAATCCCTACTAAGGCGGGGCTTGGCCGGGCAGGCAAATGGCTGCGTAGTCACACAGCTCCGGTACAGCAGAGAGACAAACTTTGGTTTAAACCGGTGCTACACATCCTTCACCGCGAAAAACAGACGGCTCAGCACTCAGAGACCATACAGACCTTAATGTGGCAACTTGGAACGTTCAGGCTCACCTGAACAACCGCATTGAAATACCCGCTGTATGTTGTACCGCCGCCATCTTGGAACTCCCGCGGCAACGAACGAAAGTTACAACAACATGTGAGTTAACAGCCAAATTCACTGTGAATATGAAGGAGATCATTAAGAAAACACGCTAGGTGTAAAAAGTGCCTAATCATAAAAGGACATAGTCGCACTAAAGCGGACTAGAATGTATATAGTGGATAAACACCTACACCTACAACACTTTTGAGACTATGGGAACAGCAGGGAACTATTGAATACATGATACAAATTTACTCAGGAATGCATGTGAACTAACAAAGTGCTCCGCATTTAACCTACACTTTCACAGTATCACATTTGCTACGCCTGTCTTCTAAGACAAACGCAGGAAGTACTGACAGCAACTACATAGGAGGCTTGGAGCTCCGGGGCCCATATTACGCTTTTCTTTTTCACTACGCATTGCACTATCTTAAGAGCACAAATAAAAATGACGTCAAAGCACAAAAACAAAGGGGACAAAAATCTTAAAAGCCAGACCCAAGCTAATGCTCTGGTCAGCTCCTTCTTTCACGCTAACACACCAGAAGCACAGGACACAGACTCCTCAGACAACAATGCTCCTGCTGACCCTACAACTGCAGCAGACTATCTGATACAGCTAAAACAGGACATTGCCAAACTCCCCTCAAAAGAAGATTTTGACTCACTTAAAACTCTCATAACAAAAGAGCTGACATCTTTGCGAAAAGGCATGACAGAGATGAGTGAGAGAATAGTAGACATTGAAGAAACACAGGACACAACATCTGAAGTAATTAGTTTATTACACAATCAAGTAAATGCGCAAGAGGATCACATTGAGACCATGCAAGAGAAAATAGAGGACTTGGAGAACAGGGGGCGGAGAAGCAACCTCCGTATTAGGGGGATCCCAGAAGCAATAAAAACTGCTGATCTGTTGGAATATCTACAAAACCTCTTTGGTCAGATTGTAGGCGATCAACAAGCTCCACCATGGGAAATTGAAAGAGCCCACAGATCCCTCCGACCCCCACCCCCCCCAAATGCACCCCCCAGAGACGTCATAATTGAATCTCTACTAATGAAGATATTTCTGACAGAGGTCAGAAAAACAAAGTTCTTCGACTCTTGCCTTGTCCTTCAGTCCTCTCCTCGGGCGTCAGTGGCTCCATGTATGGAGGTAATAGGTCTGATGGTATCTTCCATGGACATCATTCCGTTTGCTTGGTTCCATCTCAGACCTCTGAAGTTATGCATGTTAAGGCAATAGAACAGGGACTATGTGGATCCGTCTCCGCAAATAGTTCTGGACCAGGTGACAAGGGACTCTTCTGTGGTGGTTGTCTCAGGAACACCTCTCCCAGGGAACTTGCTTTTGCAGATCTTCCTGGGTGATCGTGACCATGGATGCCAGCCTTCTAGGTTGGGGAGCAATTTGGGGGTCATTGAAGACTCAGGGTCTTTGGACTTGGGAGGAGTCAGTTCTCCCTATAAACATTCTAGAACTGAGAGCAATTTTCAATGCTCTACTGGCCTGGCCCTTAGTTAGCCTTAGTCTAGTTTATCAGGTTTCCAGTTTAATCCTCAATTGGGGGCAGCCAGAACTGGATCTCATGGCTTCTCGGCAGAATGCCAAGCTTCTGAGGTACGGCTCTAAGTCAAGGGATCCACAGGCTTTCTTAATAGATGCTCTGGCAGTACCTTGGAATTTCAGTCTACCATATTTCCTCCGTTCTCTCTCCTGCCAAGAGTCATTGCTCGGATCAAGCATAAGAAGGCGTTGGTGATTCTCATAGCGTTTGCGTGGCCTTGCAGGATCTGGTATGCCGATCTAGTGGAAATGTCGCCTCTACCTTCATGGAGACTCCCTCTGAGGAAGGACCTTCTACTTCAGGATCCTTTTCTTCATCCAAATCTTGTTTCTCTGAAGCTGACTGCTTGGAGATTGAACGCTTGATTTTATCTAAGCGTGGGTTTTCAGAGTCAGTCATTGAGACCATGATTCAGGTTCGTAAGCCTGTGACAAGAAAGATTAACTATAAGATATGGCGTAAGTATTTGTATTGGTGTGAATCCAGAGGCTACTCTTTTGTCTTTTCTCCAGGAGGGTCTGGAGAAGGGTTTGTCATCTAGTACTCTGAAAGGTCAGATTTCTGCGTTGTCTATTTTGTAGCATAAGCATTTGACGGATCTGCCAGACGTGCAATCTTTTTTTCAGGCCTTGGTTAGGATTATGCCTGTGTTTAAGCCTGTTGCTCCTCCCTGGAGTCTTAACCTTGTTCTTAGAGTTTTACAGCAGGCTCTGTGTGAACCTATGCATTTCATAGATATCAAGATGTTATCTTGGAAGGTTTTGTTTCTTGTTGCTATTTCTTCTGCTCAAAGAGTTTCAGGACTCTCGGCTCTGCAGTTTGATTCTCCTTATATTATTTTTCATTCTGATAAGGTGGTTTTACGTACTAAATTAAGGTTGTTTCAAACAAGAATATTATTTAGGAGATTGTGGTTCCTTCTTTGTGTCTTAATCCTCCTAAGGAGCGTTTGTTGCACAACCTAGATGTTGTGCGTGCATTGAAGTTCTATCTTCAGACGACTAAGGACTTTCTTCAGTCTTCTGCTTTGTTTGTTTTTCTGGGAAGAGCAAAGGTCAGAAAGCTACGGCTACTTCTTTCTCTTTGGCTAAGGAGTATTATTTGTTTGGCCTATGAGACTGCTGGACAGCAACCTCCTGAGAGAATCACTGTTCATTCCACAAGGGCTGTTTCTTCTTCCTGGGCATTTAAAAATGAAGCTTCTGTGGCGGAGCTTGGCCACACTGGAAGATGGCCGCACATTAGGAAAGCTCCAGCCACCTAAGCTGACATTACAGCCTCTGATAGCAACTGAGCTCCTAAACCCATCCTAAAACTCTCTAAATACCAGAGCTGACTGATCCTGACCATATATGAAAATGGCATATATTTAAAAGAAACCACCCTGCCTCTCTCGATAAGCTGCAGCTCCGGATCCTGTAAACCCCCACCTCATAAAGCACCGGGCCCACCCGCAGATTACAATACAGATCCGGCTCACGACCTACTCGGATATCCCAGCACCCTCCTACACCCTGTACCAGTGTGGTGGACCTCTTGAGTGCCGATCTTCTCTGATACAGCAGAGCCGGACAAGCCCCGACGAGTCACGCTGCAGGTTAGGCCTATCACCAGCTCTCCCGGCAAGCGGCAGGATAATTAGGCCCTAACCGGCATCTCACCGGAACAAAGACCTACTACGAGGTGAACAGGAACTCACCCTGTGCTCCGTTAGACTCAGTTTGGAGTTGGCTTCTACACCGGAGGAAGACTTGCGGAACACTGCCGACTCCCGGTCCTGCCACTATTAGTTCTGCGCCACAGACATCGCATTGGGGAAGGCCTCCCCGCAAAAACAAAACCAGGTACCAAAGCTTTGGGGATAGAGATACCCCGTAATGCATACAAATTATAATAAACGCTCCACACTTACAAGGAGAATTTGTAGCTAAACGCATCAGGGTCTCTAATTAACAGGGCACGATTCTCCCTTTGCGGTAAGATAGGATATGAAGCCTCCAGACCGTGCACATTAACTCAGCACGCTGCCTAATAGAGAACTCTGGCATATCAAAAACAAATCACTTCTATCCTATTTGAGTGCTTATTATCGCACTGCACCCTCTCTCACATAGATAACAATTTCTCCCTAATAATCTCTCATATAACTACATTGGAGTTACAATATCTATCAACTGGTCTCTCATTTTACAACACGCTTGGGGCATGCCTGGCAAACGGGCAAATAAATCTGACAAAACAAGCTCTACTAAGCCTATGAGCCACTATCTTAGGCCTATAGACACAGCTAGTGACCTTAGTGGGAGTGAAATGGAACCACTACAGGACAACTGCAGCGCACCTATAACACACATTAACGCCAGCCATTCCCAGTGTATTACTAAAAGCGACATACATAACTTATCATCTAAGGAAGATATTCAAAGTGTACTAAGCGAGATGCGAAGTTTATTTGGAGACTTAAGGAAAGACCTCTCTGTTCTTGAAACCAGAGTTATCAAAACTGAAAAAATCTCACTTGATAATATGACTCTGATCCGTCAAAATACAACTGACATACAAAACCACACAGATAATTTGCAGTTTCTCAATGACAAAATAGAGGACATGGACAATAGGGGGCGTAGAAACAATTTACGCTTTCGTGGTATAACTGAAGCTGTTACCCCCCAAAATATAGAGGGATACTTGCAAGCTCTATTTTGTATTATCAAGGACACCCCAACATCCCCTGAGATTCCCATAGAAAGGGCACATAGGGCTCTTAGGCCCAAACCACCCAATAAGGCCCCTCCGAGGGACATAATAGTCAGATTTTTAAACTACAAAGATAAAGAAGAAATTCTCCAAGGTGCCAGAAGAAAACATCCAATCACCCACGGTGGTGAAGAAATACAGGTATTCTCGGATTTGTCACCTATGACCTTGCAGAAAAGGAGAGACTTAGGACATATCACATCTGCCCTCAGAAGCCGTGGGGTCCCCTATAG
This sequence comes from Bombina bombina, assembly GCF_027579735.1. Classification (NCBI taxonomy): domain Eukaryota; kingdom Metazoa; phylum Chordata; class Amphibia; order Anura; family Bombinatoridae; genus Bombina; species Bombina bombina. The sequence goes on from NC_069501.1 coordinate 479,665,623, forward strand.
GTGGGGCTTTCCGGTTTCAATAATAGCCACCAATAATAATAAAACATCAATTTTCAGACCAGGAATGGATCACAGAGACTTCCTTGACAGCTTGGCGATCTCAATCGCCCCCACGACCACCTCTGGAGTGAAAGATTCACGACTACCACCAAGATCACCACAAGAACACCATGCTGAAGTCTCTGAGGGGTAAAGTATATGAAGCCTCAGGGCTCTGAACTGTAACTTTTCAAGGGACTTTTTGCACCTTATCACATTTGTATTTAAACTTTAAACGTGTCTTGTATTACCAATTGTGGCTTCTGTGCTAAACCTATTGTACTTGTGAGGCCCACCACCTATTTCCTTAGGGAAATTATCTAGGTTTTAACCATGTCTCACTACTACTATGTATAAACCTAGTCATTTTATCTGAAAATGACCTTGGGGCGTTAGAGGTACAATCAGATTAAGGTGAGCATTCTATACCCCATTGCAAATAACCGGAAGAGGCCCCTGGTAAGGGATATGATGTGCCCCAAGGCATCTAATGCCACAAGACCTCGACATAGTTGCCCCTCGTGAGCATTTATGGCCCATAGATATAGCATAAACATGTGCTCATAGTGTTAAATATGCACAGATGTGAGTCCTGGAACCTATGCAAAGTGATTAAGAGACATTATGACTTCCCATTTGGAGATATGATTTTGTTTATCAAACTGCTACTTGTATAATGTTCAATATTTAACCTGTTTCACGTTTCATAAATGTTTTCACTGCAAAAACAAACATATTGTGTTTATGGGTATAAATTGCTTCTCTCGGGGTTGTCTGGCGTGTACCTAATAACAAACACTATGAGATAACAGGGAGCACTACTCTTTAATGTATACATGTGAGACATGGTCAGCATGCACATACAACTCATTTATATATATATATATATATATATACTTTAGTCAATTAACTACTGCCTTCTCCCTGAAAAGATCTTGGTATTTTTAACGCCCACACTATCTCACTTTGGTTGCTTCCCCTCTTTCTTAAGAGGAAATACCACTAGACCTCCATAGAATGTATTGGAACACTATACTAGCTATTCAGGCTGCTCATTAAACATACTCTCCACATTTAACGTACCTCAAGAATTTATATAACTACCTAACACTCAATCCGCACACGTACAGCCCTATGGACGAGAGTTAAGCAAAACATTCTCAGACTGGTATTACATCTCTTCAAATGTTTTCAAGAAGGTTGGTTAACAATAATGTTTATATACGCTATTTAAAAATGTTGCTTGTATTTTATAAGTTATATATAACTTACGTCAGTGAAGGGGCTTTTCCCCTATTTTTGTACTCTTTGTTCTGTTATAAGGTCTGCCTGGGACATACCTGAGATCTTAGGTCAACCACCCCTAATTCTACCTTGTTACGAATTGTTGGACGTCACCTTTGCACCAGGCATCTGCTACCACCCCAACTCTTTCCCACCCATTTACACTTTCCCCTCTCTTCTACCCTTTTTTTTTTTTTTCTCTCAGATTGATCATCATGCCACAACAATATAAGTCTAAGAGATTTAGTGACCATTCCATAAATATCACAACTATTAATGCAAAGGGTCTAAATGACCCGGGCAAACGCTCTATTGCTTTTAGGGAACTGCAAAAGTCTCAGAGTCAGATAATTCTACTGCAGCAAATGCATTTTAAGAAAGGTAAAGAACCCAAATGGAATAACTCCAGGTTCCCTCTTGCATATTTCGCTTCAGGCCAAACTAAAAGAGGGGGAGTGGGCATAGTATTTCACAAGTCAGTCCCCTTCCTCCCTACGCTTATAGAAAAAGACCCTAACGGACGCTTCTTGCTACTGGTGGGGACCATTTTTGGACACTACATAACACTAGTTTCCGTGTACTCGCCCAATCAGGGTCAGGAGACTTTTCTAAAACACATCTCGGACTTAATCTTGGAACATTCTAGAGGAATCACATATTTAGCGGGCGTCCTTAACTTAGCTGTCGATCCTTTAGTAGATACCTCAAGGGGTATATCCTGCACTCCCAATTCGACAATCAACCAGGTAAATGAGATACTAGCCAATTTTAAAGTTCCATGACGTATGGCCCACATTACACCCGACGGCTAGGGATTTTTCATTCTACTCTAGCCCCCATAATAGCTACTCCAGACTGGATTACATATACACTGACTCCTGCGGTTTATCACTCACCCACAACTGCTCCATTGATCACATAACCTGGTCGGACCACGCTCCTGTCTCGTGCTCGATCCTCTGGCCTGATATTCCCATTACACATAATACGTGGAAGTTAGACGGCTCGATTCTAGATGACCCCCTTATCTTTAAAGATATTGTTAAAACACTAAAAGAATACTTTGAGATCAATACTTACCCAGACACTACGCAAGAGATTATATGGGAAGCCCACAAAAGCGTGATCAGAGGATCCCTGATCAGACATAAAGCCTTTCTTAACAAACAGTATAGAACCAAATACAATACTATTCAGGCACAGATTGCGTTGCTTGAGGCTAAACACAAAACCAACCCATCTTGCATGACTACACTAAATGACCTAAAGAAAATTAGGACTGAATTTCAAAGACATTTAACACAGTCACATCAAAAGAAAGCTCTGCAGCTGAGACAGTATTATGAAGGAGTTGACAAACCCGGTAGAATCCTAGCGAGATCTCTTAAAAAGCAACAACTTCGTACGCACATTCACTTCCTTAAATCACCCGACGGTAGGGAGTTGCGCAGCAGTGAGCAGATTACAAATGAGTTCTACAAATACTACCACTCATTATACAACATTCACAGCCCACCACACAGGCCAGATCAGTCAGCTAGTGACCTACAACACGAAACGAGTGTTGACTCTTACCTTGGTAATATAGAACTCCCCACTCTATCAAAAGAGGATTCTGACCTTCTAGATTCCCCCATTACAGTCGAGGAATTGTTTGAGGCCATTAAAGACTCACCAGGTGGAAAGAGTCCAGGGCCTGATGGTTTTTCCATGACATATTACAAGAAGTTTAAGGAGGTTCTGGCAGGCCCAATCCTCCAGTTATTTAACAGTTTACGAGATCGCCCCTCACTTTCACGAGTCCTTTTAGAAGCACATATTACTGTTTTACCGAAGCCAGGTAAGTCAGCTGATACCCCAGGTCATTTCCGCCCCATATCCCTGATCAATTCAGATATGAAGCTGCTGGCGAAGATTCTGGCAGCCAGACTTAACAAATATCTGCCGCAGCTGATCAGCAATGATCAGGTGGGATTTGTCCCTGGCAGAGAGGCCAGGGACAACACTATCAAGGTGACTCAGCTGATTACTCACGCTAGGGTCTCTGGCACACCGTTGGTGCTCTTCTCCACCGACGCAGAGAAGGCCTTTGATAGGGTAAACTGGGTCTTCCTGCGTCGGGTACTGGAAAAGATGGGATTTGGCCAGGCGTTTTTGAACTACGTCTTAGCCTTATATTCCAATCCTAATGCTAGGATTAGAGTCAACAACACCCTTTCGGACCCACTAGACATAAAGAACGGTACTCGGCAAGGCTGCCCTCTGTCCCCACTCCTCTTTGCCCTGACCATTGAGGTTCTCGCACAAAAAGTTAGAACGAATCCCTGCATAAACGGCATAAGAGTGGGGGACGTGGAACATAAACAGGCGCTTTACGCTGACAATGTCTTGTACACTCTGACTAATGTATCAAAATCGCTCCCTGAATTACTGGTGGAATTAGGGGAATACGGAAGGGTCTCTGACTTTTCTCTTAATCTGAGCAAGTCGGAGCTCTTGAACATTAATGCATGTCCAAAAGCAATACAGAACTTACAACAAAAATACCAAATCTCTATAGCCGCCAAGAAGTTAAAATACTTAGGCATTTTCCTAACTCCTGACCCAGCAGATCTCTTTAAATATAATTACGTTCCTCTTAAAAATGAGATTGCCGCTGATCTCTCCTCATGGAGAAATAGATACATATCCTGGCTGGGCAGAGCAGGAGTCATTAAGATGAATGTTCTGCCCCGACTGTTGTATCTGCTCCAGACACTTCCCATTACACTACCAAAAGGCTATATCGCCCAAATGCAGAAACTCATTGAGCAATATACATGGGATAATATTAAGCCTAGGGTCCCTAAACGCACAATGTACTTACAAAGAGACAGAGGGGGCTTGGGCCTGCCTGATATTTCTAAATACAAAAAAGCTATAGGACTGCAGAGGATAGTGGAATGGGCTCATAATCCTAAACACAAAGCCTGGGTGGTCTTAAACAGACAAATTTTGAAGGTTAGTAATGTGGGCTCACTGGCATGGCTTCCCCCTGCGCAGCGCCCCAAGATAATTAACAGATATCACCTATTTGAAGAGGCGTTCAGCAACTGGGACTCTACTGTCATGACCTCCACTAACATCTCATCATACTTTTCTCCTCTAACACCAGTTATAGAAAACCCGGAGATACCCTACCACAGATTGGGATCTCATAGAATTATACCTTACAGAATCAGGGAGGGTTCAGTCATGGGGGTTGTAGAATCTGGACAGATTAAATCGCTTGAATCTCTCAAGACATTTCAACCCAATATCTTCTCCTCGTGGATGCACTACAATCAGTTAATACACTTTATCTCAAACCACAAACGAAAGCGAGAACTGGACAGATCTCTTACTATATTTGAGAGTCTATGCACTAGGGACTCCCTCCCTGGACACTTAATCTCCCTCATATACAAAATAGTGACCTTGCAGGGAACAGACTCACTCCCGACTTACACTACTCGGTGGTCAGAGGACTTAGGGTTGGACATCGATTTAGAACAGTGGTTAAAAGCGTTTAAACTTATAAAAAAATCATCGGTCTCATCGACCATACAAGAATCACATATTAAGCTCTTTAGTAGGTGGTACCTAACGCCTATCAGATTGCACAGATTTTTCCCAACGGCTAGTCCATTGTGTTGGAGGGGCTGTGGAGATCACGGCTCCTTACTGCACATATGGTGGTCTTGCCCCATTCTGGCGCCTTTTTGGAATGAGGTTGTGCGTAGGATGTCTGAGATCTTGCACATCCAGGTCCCGATGAGCCCGGAGATTATGCTCTTCCTTAGGCTACCCAAGACGGCAAGCCAAGTACACCTGGCACTGCTGCTACTCATGCTTACTGCTGCGAAAAAGTTGATACCAAGAAAATGGAAGACCCGCTCGATCCCTACCCTGGGAGAGTGGAGCCTTCAGGTAGAGGGGTTGCTGACCCTAGAGAGATACCACTACCTTAAAAATCACACATTAGACAAATTTGAACTTCTATTAGCATTATGGCGCGGCACAATATAAAGCCCTTGCTGCTGGATGAGAAATCTCTGATTTTTATTTTTTTTTTTTTCTCCCTCCTCATTCTCGGTCCTTTCCCCTCTGCACCCCCCTTTTTTTTTTTTTTTTTTTTTTTATTCTAATGACCTAATCCCGACTCTCCCCTCCCTCCACGCAAGTTGTTTGATACATTGTTTTCACAGGTTCATCTAAAAATTGTTTAAAATCAGTATGATTGTAAACTCATGTTTCCAGCCTTGTCCTGGGAACGGGAGCATATTTCAATTTGAAGTGTATGTCTTTTTTAGCCACTAATTACCCATGTATTTTTCATAAGTGTTATATGGCTTCATCACGCTTGTATCTTTGTTATTCAATAAAGCTCTTTAAAAAAAAAAAATGAAGCTTCTGTGGAACAGATTTGCAAGGCTGTAACTTTGTTCCTCTTTGCATACTTTTTCAAAGTTATATAAATTTTATACTTTTGCCTCAGCTGAGACTTCTTTTGGGAGAAGGGTTCTTCAGGCAGTGGTGCCTTCTGTTTAGGTCTGCCTGTCTTGTACCTCCATTATCATCTGTGTCCTCTAGATTGTGTATTGATTCCCACTAGTAATTGATGATTCCGTGGACTCACCATATCTTAGGAAAGAAAACATAATTTATGCTTACCTGATAAACGTCTTTCTTTCCGGATATGGTGAGTCCACAGCCCACCCTTTATTTAAGACAGTTATTTTTTCTAAAACCTCAGGCACCTCTACACTTTTGTGTTGTCTACTTTTTCCATTTTTCCTTTCGGCCAAATGACTGGGGATTATGGGTAAGGGAAGTGACATATATAGCAGCTTTGCTGTAGTGCTCTTTGCCTCCTGCTGGCCAGGAGTGATATTCCCACTAATAATTGATGATTCCGGAAAGAAAGAAATTTATCAGGTAAGCATAAATTATGTTTTTGTTGCACAACTTGGATGTTGTGCGTGCTCTAAAATTCTACCTACAGGCGACTAAGGATTTTCACCTGTCCTCTGCCCTGTTTGTTTGTTTCTCTGGAAAGCGTAAAGGTCAGAAGGCTATTGCTACTTCTCTTTTCCTCTGGTTGAGAAGTATGATTCGTTTTGCCTATGAGACTGCTGGTCAGCAGCCTCCTGAGAGAATTACGGTTCATTCCAATAGGGTTGTCTCCTCTTCTTGGGCTTTTGAAATAAAGCTTCTGTGCAACAGATTTGCAAGGCTGCAACTTGGTCCTCTCTGCATACTTTTTCCAAATTTTATGGATACTTTTGCCTCTGCTGAGGCCTCTTTTGGGGGAAAGGTTCTTCAAGCGGTGGTGCCTTCTGTTTAGGTCCGCCTGTCTTGTTTTTCCTCCATAGTCATCTGTGTCCTCTAGCTTGGGTATTCGTTTGATGTTGTGGACTCTATATCTTAGGGAAAAAAAACTAAATTTATGCTTACCTGATAAATGTATTTATTTCCGGATATGGAGAGTCCACGACCCCACCCTTTAATTTAAGACCATTATTTTTTTTTTTTACTAAACCTCAGGCACCTCTACACCTTTGTGTTATTCCTTTTGCCATTTCTCTTCGGTCAAATGACTGGGGATTATGGGTAGGGGAGTGACACTTAACAGCTTTGCTGTGGTGCTCTTTGTCTCCTCCTGCTGTCCAGGAGTGATATTCCCACTAGTATTTGACGTTCTATATCATCTCCATATCCGGAAATAAATTTATCAGGCAAGCATAAATTTTGTTATTTTTGATATAAAGCAGAGTCTGAGAGACTGTTATATCGTACATAATGTTAATGTACCTTTGAACACTTCACGTAAGGAGGCAGTTTTCTTAACTTTTTTTTTTACACATCTTTCACTATGCTAGGTAAATGATGTGCTGTGGTTAAACATAGTATCTCGTTTTACACTATACTGTCTATAGTCAAAGTATGGAGTAACTCAGTTATGACTTTTTAATTTTCACTTTTGGGGGATACACATTTTTTTGGGTGGGGGGGTACCTTGTGTGCTTTGTTTGTCACAAGAGAAGTTTTTGAATGGCTTTACCATTATAAGATTTGTGTTTATTTAAATGTAACTTTGTAAAACAATAATAGGATGTCCTGGTTTATTATTGTTGTGGTACTTGGTCACTAGCATGGCAGCTGTTTGGGCAATATATTTTTTATTTTTTGCAATCCCCAGTCTCTTTGCTTTACAGCCCAAACTATGTAAATGCATAAATCTGGTAATTGACTAACATTGTGACCACAGGAAGACCTGATAGAAATTACTATAGCCTGTGGTCTCTCTGTCATTAAACATTAAAAATTAAGGGGAAATAAAACCCCAACATTTTCTTTCATGATTCAGATGGTGTAAAATTTGCTTATATTATTAAATGTACTTTGTTCTTTTTGTATCCTTTGTTGAAAAGCAGGCAGGTTTTTACTTCTATAGTACTGGACCAGTTATAAATGCTATTTAATAAATGCTAATTAATATTGTCCAGTATAAAAATGTGTGTGTATTACAATATTGTAATGCCTACTATATTTATATAGTTTAAATTTGCAGTAATTAAAATTGTTAAAATATTGTTTCTGGTATAGCTTTAAAAAAAGTTTTGTTTTTTTTCTTAAATCCCTGAAGCTGTGGATCTGCTAGAAAAGATGCTAGAGTTGGATGTGGAGAACCGACTGACAGCCACAGAGGCATTAGAGCATCCTTACTTTGATGAGTACCATGATGTAGATGAAGAAACTGAGGCCCCACTTTATGATGATTCCCTTGAACGTGAAAAGTTATCTGTGGAGGAATGGAAAAGTACGAAAATTATTTATTATTGCTTAATGAAAAAACATGGAAGGGAACTGCACTCCAAGACCGGATCAGGTACACATCCTGTGACTCAGTAACATCCAGCCCTGGGTGCTAAATAGCACTCCAAAAAAGCTGTGATGTCACCAGAGCCACAGGCAGTTAACCCCAGTCCGGAATGGGTGTAAGAAACAAGGGAGATTACAAATAAAAAGTAATACAACACATAGAAACACCCAGCACTCACCAGCTAGCTCACAGCTAAGATAAAATCACAACTGGAAAGGTTAGTCACCGCATCTGGCCAAATGGGAAAGCTCAGGCATCACGTCAAGGTCCTTTCCTTAGCCTGAGTCCCTAACACAGGCACACCATCATGCGATCTCACAAAGCCAAACAAACTGAGAACAAAGAAGGGCTGCACAGGTGGCTGTAATCGCCCATAGAAAATACAAAACATGGAAGGGAACTGCACTCCAAGACCGGATCAGGTACACATCCTGTGACTCGGTAACATCCAGCCCTGGGTGCTAAATAGCACTCCAAAAAAGCTGTGATGTCACCAGAGCCACAGGCAGTTAACCCCAGTCCGGAATGGGTGCAAGAAACAAGGGAGATTACAAATAAAAAGTAATACAACACATAGAAACACCCAGCACTCACCAGCTAGCTCACAGCCAGATGCGGTGACTAACCTTTCCAGTTGTGATTTTATCTTAGCTGTGAGCTAGCTGGTGAGTGCTGGGTGTTTCTATGTGTTGTATTACTTTTTATTTGTAATCTCCCTTGTTTCTTGCACCCATTCCGGACTGGGGTTAACTGCCTGTGGCTCTGGTGACATCACAGCTTTTTTGGAGTGCTATTTAGCACCCAGGGCTGGATGTTACTGAGTCACAGGATGTGTACCTGATCCGGTCTTGGAGTGCAGTTCCCTTCCATGTTTTGTATTTTCTATGGGCGATTACAGCCACCTGTGCACCCCTTCTTTGTTCTCAGTTTGTTTAGCTTTGTGAGCTCGCATGATGGTGTGGCTGTGTTAGGGACTCAGGCTAAGGAAAGGACCTTGACGTGATGCCTGAGCTTTCCCATTTGGCCAGATGCGGTGACTAACCTTTCCAGTTGTGATTTTATCTTAGCTGTGAGCTAACTATATATATATATATATATATATATATATATATATATATATATATATATATATATATATATATATATATATATATATATATATATATATATATATATATATATATATATATATATATAAATAAATAAAATTGAACCACTCACGTGATTTGACCTCATCCAGTATGAGGTATAGATAAGACACTTGTTATAGTTGGTATAATCGATGTCTCCTTCTGCTCTCCCCTTTTCCAGCTTCCCACTCTGATCCTTCAGCTCCTGGATTATCACAGTATAGTCTCTGTATCTCCAGACTGTAGATGTGAAACTTAATCCACTCTTAGTGCCAGGGTGCATGTGGGGTATACAGGGGCAAGCATAAACCGTAGTACATGAGGTATAGTAAGAAATAACAAGTTCATTTATATATACAATAACATGTAGACACACATATAAATAGCTAATGATAAAAAGCCGATTTGTGTGGCTGTAATAAAAAGTGCAGCATGAACGGATAGGGTCAGTAATAGGATATTTATACTTTACACTCCCTCCGTTATTGAGCTGCTTGTAGTTTGTAAAAGTCTAGGCCCACTCTACACCTGGTAGCGCTTGGTCACAATCACACAGCTCTGTGTGATACAATGTACCGTTTACTCCCGGTGTCAGTCGAGTATCGGGCCGTCTTTGAGTGCTGGTGAGCACCCAGGGCTGAGTTTTGCAGGGTCATAGGATGTGTAGCCAGTCTAGTTTGAGAGTGCAGTCCATTTCCTTGTTTTACATTTGTCTGGAGAAATTACAAATGGCCTGCGTCACCCTTTTTATCTAAGTGTGTTTGGCTAAAGGCATGCATTGTGTGGCTGTAGGTTAGGAACCCAGCAAGGAAGAGTTGACGTGTCTTTTTGTTACGACCTTTGAAGTTCTGACTTAAACTGTTGCTATATTGTACTAATACATGTTTTCATTCTCTTCTTAGAATATACTTATGAGGAGATTATTAGATTCACCCCTATAATGAGAAAGGATTCAAAACGCAGGAGTGGCCTGTCCATCAGAGAGTAATATGACGCATCGACTTAGGAGAAACTGGACATTTTGAGAACAGTTCTCTGCATTTTCTGTAGAATTTTGTGAACTCTTCACTATATACATTTTATATATTCATGCAAAGACAATGCTATATATGAGTAAAGTCATCAGAGAACAATGTTTTTAATTTGTAAAGAAGACATTTCACAAGCAACCAAGAAACAATGCTATTGATTTGTCTACATGGCCAGACTCAAATAGGACTAAAGTGACTCTGTTTTTATTAAAAGGACAAGTAGGTGATACAAACTCTTATGTGGTTTAATTTTTAACAAAAGGTCAGTCAAGTACTTCCCACCCTTTTAATACTTTGTAATATGATATATATGTAATTCATCATACATATTTAAATGAAAAAAAAATGATAAATGTTTGTGTATGAAAACAGAGCATTATACAAAGAGGGTTGAAGAGTATCCAGATTTTTTTCAAGGGCTGCATAGGTGGAATGTATAATGTATGTTAAAAATTGTAAACAAAATGAGTTTTAAATACTTGTAGACTAAGCTTGGTAAGCAGATATTTGGTAATACAGTTCATAATTTCTGATTCATATGTAAAAAGAGTAATGCCCCTTAAAAATTGTAATACACAAAGTTTGATATTTTATCTGTATCAGGACCTTGAAATACAGTAGAACTGCATAATCAATCAATAAATGAATAATAAAAGACAATGGAATAGCACTGTCTGAATTTTAAATGAGTAGTAGATTTGTTTCCATTTTCCTTCACCCTGTATCATGTGACAGCCATCAGCCAGCCACAAAAGGCTTTTCTGGATGTTTTGTAAATATTTTAACTCCTTAATGAATAACTTGATTGCCAAAAGTTACACAAACACATCATTTCATTGATTGAGACAAAGGCTACTGGATGATGTGAATCAAGACAGGGGACGTTGAGGTAACACTGAGCCAACAAGAATGTTCAGAGGCATCTTCCAACATGCAAGGTTTGTTTTTGTTTTTTCAAGAAACTGGCTTCAAAAGTTTGAGCTTCACCTTTCTAAAATAAGATTATAAATTAAAAACAAATTCAGGCAAGTGAGTCAGGATTTATCAAGTAAAATATAAGAAAACCCCTTTTGATATAACATTTGTAGAAATTAGCTAACCCAATTAAGCAGCCTCCTTATTGGCGCAGGCCAATCAGGAATAGCAAATTCTTTCTGCATATCCATCTGAATTCTAGACATGTTTATTGGAGAGAATCGTTCGGTCTAAAATTTTAAACCCTTTCGCGTGGCCTGACTTAAAGGGACACTAAACCCAAAATTTTTCTTTCATGATTCAGGTAGAGAATAAAATTTTAAAGAACATTCCAATTTCTCTTGTAAGGTGTATCCAGTCCACGGGTTCATCCTTTACTTGTGGGATATTCTCCTTCCCTACAGGAAGTGGCAAAGAGAGCACACAGCAGAGCTGTCCATATAGCTCCCCCTCTAGCTCCACCCCCGCAGTCATTCTCTTTGCCGGCTCTAAGCAATCGGAAGGGTAAAGTGAATGTGGTGTTAGAATTGTAGTTTTTATTTTCTACAAGCAAAAGTTTGTTATTTTAAATGGTACCGGTGTGTACTATTTACTCTCTAGCAGATAGGAGATGAAGATTTCTGCAGGGAGGAAGATGATTTTAGCATGTTGCAACTAAAATCCACTGCTGTTCCCACAAAGGACTGAGTAGTACAAGAAAACTTCAGTTGGGGGGTACGGTTTGCAGGTTAGGCTGCAATAAGGTATTTTCAGTCATTTATTTCTAGACAAGACTGTGATAATGCTAGAAAAGACTGCTAAGATCCCCATGAGGGAAGGGTAAGCTGTATTCAGAGACTAAGTATGGAATTGCTAGCTTACATAACGGGGCTAATTTATGCTGGTTGACACTACTTAATGGCAAACGGTTTGTATTGAAAAATATCATTTCTCTTGTTAAGTGTGTTCAGTCCACGGGTCATCCATTACTTATGGGATATATTCTCCTTCCCAACAGGAAGTTGCAAGAGGATCACCCAAGCAGAGCTGCTATATAGCTCCTCCCCTCACATGTCATATCCAGTCATTCTCTTGCAACCCTCAACAAAGAAGGTCGTCGCGAGAGGAGCTGGAGTTTTTACTTATCTATTCTTCAATCAAAAGTTTGTTATTTTAAATGGCACCGGAGTGTGCTGTTTTTCTATCTCAGGCAGTATTTGGAAGAAGAAACTGCCTGCGTTTTTTTTCTATGATCTTAGCAGGCGTAACTAAGATCCACTGGCTGTTCTCGACATTCTGAGGAGTTGGGTAACTTCAGAAACTGGGAATAGCATGCGGGGTCCTCCGCAAATGAGGTATGTGCAGTACTTTATTTTCTGGGAATGGAATTGACTAAGAAAATACTGCTGTTACCGTATGATGTAAGTACAGCCTTAAATGCAGTAGTGGCAACTGGTATCAGGCTGATAAATGTATGCGCAGTTATTTTCTAGGGACTAGAATTGACTGAGAAAATACTGTTAAAACTGAAATAATTCTTAAGCCTTATCTGCAGTGGTAGCGACTGGTAGCAGGCTTAGTGATTACTTTGCATGACATTGGAAAATGTTGTTTTTTAATAAAACGTTTACTGGCATGTTATTCGTTTTTGTGAGGTACTTTGGTGATAAATCTCTTTGGGCATGATTTTTTCCACATGGCTAACATATTTTTCTGCATGGAAACCGTTATTTCAGGGCTCCCACTGTTGTGATAGGAGTGGGAGGGACCTTGTTTTAGCGCCTTGTTGCGCAGTTAAAATTCTAGCACAGTCTTCCTGCTTCTTCCTCCTTGATCCAGGACGTCTCTAGAGAGCTCAGGGGTCTGCAAAATTCATTTGTGAGGGAGGTAATCAGTCACAGCAGATCTGTGACAGTGTGCTTGACTGTGATTAAAAGCGTTAAATCTTAATTGATATCTGTTTTATCCGTTTTGGGTATTGAGGGGTTAATCATCCTTTTGCTAATGGGTGCAATCCTCTGCTAATAATACACTTCTTGTTAAGAATTGTTTAATTATATCTGTATTTTTGAAGCGCTGCAGCGTTTTTATATTGCTTGTAAACTTATTGAAAGTGATTTCCAAGCTTGCTAGTTTCATTGCTAAGTCTGTTTAAACATGTCTGATTCAGAGGAAACTGTTTGTTCATCATGTTCAAAAGCCAATGTGGAGCCCAATAGAACGATGTGTACCAATTGTATTGATATTGCTTTGAATAAAAGTCAATCTGTACCGATAAAGAAACTATCACCAGACAACGAGGGGGAAGTTATGCCGCCTAACTCTCCTCACGTGTCAGTACCTGCGTCTCCTGCTCGGGAGATGCGTAGGATTGAGACGCCAAGTACATCTAGGCCCTTACAAATCACTTTACATGATATGGCTAATGTTATGAAAGAAGTATTATATAATATGCCCGAATTAAGGGGCAAACGCTATAGCTCTGGGTTAAGGACAGAGCGCGCTGATGACACGAGAGCCATGTCTGATACTGCGTCACAATTTGCAGAACATGAGGACGGTGAGCTTCATTCTGTCGGTGACGGTTCTGATCCGGGGAGACCGGATTCAGAAATTTCAAATTTTAAATTTAAGCTTGAAAACCTCCGTGTGTTACTAGGGGAGGTATTAGCGGCTCTGAATGATTGCGACACGGTGGCAATTCCAGAGAAATTGTGTAGGTTGGATAGATACTATGCGGTACCGGTGTGTACTGACGTCTTTCCTATACCAAAAAGACTTACAGAAATTATTAGTAAGGAGTGGGATAGACCCGGTGTGCCTTTTTCCCCTCCCCCGATATTTAGAAAAATGTTCCCTATAGACGCCACCACACGAGACTTATGGCAGACGGTCCCTAAGGTGGAGGGAGCAGTTTCTACGTTAGCCAAGCGTACCACTATCCCGGTGGAGGATAGCTGTGCTTTCTCAGATCCAATGGATAAAAAAATTAGAGGGTTATCTTAAGAAAATGTTTGTTCAACAGGGTTTTATATTGCAGCCTCTTGTATGCATTGCGCCTGTCACGGCTGCAGCGGCATTCTGGTTTGAGTCTCTGGAAGAGGCGATTCGCACAGAGCCATTGGATGAGGCTTTGAGCAAAGTTAGAACCCTTAAGCAAGCTAATGCGTTTGTTTCAGATGCCGTAGTACATCTAACCAAACTTACGGCTAAAAATTCCGGATTCGCCATACAGGCGCGCAGAGCGCTCTGGCTTAAATCCTGGTCAGCAGATGTAACTTCCAAGTCTAAGCTACTTAACATTCCTTTCAAAGGGCAGACCTTATTCGGGCCCGGCATAAAGGAAATTATTGCTGACATTACGGGAGGTAAGGGCCATGCCCTTCCTCAGGACAGGGCCAAACCAAAGGCCAAACAGTCTAATTTTTGTGCCTTTCGTAACTTCAAGGCAGGAGCAGCATCGACTTCCTCCGCTCCAAAACAGGAAGGAACTACTGCTCGTTACAGCCAGGGTTGGAAAGGCAACCAGTCATGGAACAAGGGCAATCAGGCCAGAAAGCCTACTCCCGCCCCTAAGACAGCATGAAGACAGGGCCCCCTATCCGGAGACGGATTTAGTGGGGGGCAGACTTTCTCTCTTCGCCCAGGCTTGGGCAAGAGATGTGCAGGATCCCTGGACGTTAAAGATTATATCTCAGGGATACCTTCTGGATTTCAAAACCTCTCCTCCACAAGGGAGGTTCCATCTTTCGAGGTTATCGACAAACCTAGTAAAGAGAGAGGCATTTCTACAATGTGTACAAGACCTCTTAATCATGGGAGTGATCCACTCAGTTCCGCGATCGGAACAGGGACAAGGATTTTACTCAAATCTATTTGTGGTTCCCAAAAAAGAGGGAACCTTCAGACCAATCTTGGACTTAAAGATCTTAAACAAATTCCTAAGGGTACCATCGTTTAAGATGGAAACCATTCGAACCATCCTACCCATGATCCAAGAGGGTCAATATATGACCACAGTGGACTTAAAGGATGCTTACCTTCATATACCGATTCACAAAGATCATTATCGGTACCTAAGGTTTGCCTTTCTAGACAGGCATTACCAGTTTGTGGCTCTTCCCTTCGGGTTAGCCACGGCCCCGAGAATTTTTACGAAGGTTCTGGGCTCACTTCTGGCGGTACTAAGACCACGAGACATAGCGGTGGCTCCATACCTAGACGACATTCTGATACAAGCGTCAAGTTTTCAGAATGCAAAGTCTCATACAGAGATAGTTCTAGCATTTCTGAGGTCGCATGGGTGGAAAGTGAACGTGGAAAAGAGTTCTCTGTTACCACTCACAAGGGTTCCTTTTCTAGGGACTCTTATAGATTCTGTAGAGATGAAGATTTACCTGACGGAGTCCAGGCTATCAAAACTTCTCAATGCTTGCCGTGTCCTTCATTCCGTTCCAAGCCCATCAGTAGCTCAGTGCATGGAGGTAATCGGCTTAATGGTCGCGGCAATGGACATAGTGCCATTTGCGCGCCTGCATCTCAGACCGCTGCAACTATGCATGCTCAGTCAATGGAACGGGGATTACTCAGATCTGTCCCCTTTGCTAAATCTGGACCAGGAGACCAGAGATTCTCTTCTCTGGTGGTTGTCACTGGTTCATCTGTCCAAAGGAATGACCTTTCGCAGACCAGATTGGACGATTGTAACAACGGATGCCAGCCTTCTAGGCTGGGGAGCAGTCTGGAATTCCCTGAAGGCTCAGGGATCGTGGACTCAGGAGGAGAAACTCCTTCCAATAAACATTCTAGAATTAAGAGCAATATTCAATGCTCTTCTAGCTTGGCCTCAGTTAGCAAAACTGAGGTTCATCAGATTTCAGTCGGACAATATCACGACTGTGGCTTACATCAATCATCAAGGGGGAACCAGGAGTTCCCTAGCGATGTTGGAAGTCTCAAAGATAATTCGCTGGGCAGAGTCTCACTCTTGCCACCTGTCAGCGATTTACATCCCGGGCGTAGAGAACTGGGAGGCGGATTTCCTAAGTCGCCAGACTTTTCATCCTGAAGAGTGGGAACTTCACCCGGAGGTATTTGCTCAACTGATTCGTCGTTGGGGCAAACCGGATCTGGATCTCATGGCATCTCGCCAGAACGCGAAGCTTCCTTGTTACGGATCCAGGTCCAGGGACCCGGGAGCGGTGCTGGTAGATGCATTAGCAGCCCCTTGGGTTTTCAACATAGCTTATGTGTTTCCACCATTTCCGTTGCTACCTCGACTGATTGCCAGGATCAAGCAGGAGAGGGCATCGGTAATTCTGATAGCGCCTGCGTGGCCACGCAGGACCTGGTATGCAGACCTAGTGGACATGTCGTCCTGTCCACCATGGTCTCTTCCTCTGAGGCAGGACCTTCTAATTCAGGGTCTTTTCAACCATCCAAACCTAATTTCTCTGAGGCTGACTGCCTGGAAATTGAACGCTTGATTCTATCAAAGCGTGGGTTTTCGGATTCGGTTATTGATACATTAATACAGGCTCGAAAACCTGTGACCAGAAAAATTTACCATAAGATATGGCGTAAATATTTATATTGGTGCGAATCCAAGAGTTACTCATGGAGTAAGGTTAGGATTCCTAGGATATTGGCTTTTCTACAAGAGGGTTTAGAAAAGGGTTTATCCGCTAGTTCGCTAAAGGGACAGATTTCAGCTCTGTCTATTCTTTTACACAAACGTCTGGCAGAGAATCCAGACGTCCAGGCCTTTTGTCAGGCTTTGGCTAGAATTAAGCCTGTGTTTAAAACTGTTGCTCCTCCGTGGAGCTTAAACTTGGTTCTTAAAGTTCTTCAGGGTATTCCGTTTGAACCCCTTCATTCCATTGATATTAAGCTTTTATCTTGGAAAGTTTTGTTTTTGATGGCTATTTCCTCGGCTCGAAGAGTTTCTGAGTTATCTGCCTTACATTGTGATTCTCCTTATCTGATCTTTCATTCAGACAAGGTAGTACTGCGTACTAAACCTGGGTTTTTGAATAAGGTTGTTTCTAACAGGAATATCAATCAAGAGATTGTTGTTCCATCATTATGTCCTAAACCTTCTAAGAAGGAACATCTTTTGCATAATCTAGACGTGGTCCGTGCTCTGAAGTTCTACTTACAGGCAACTAAAGATTTTAGACAAACTTCTTCTCTGTTTGTCGTTTACTCTGGACAGAGGAGAGGTCAAAAGGCTTCGGCTACCTCTCTCTCTTTTTGGCTTCGTAGCATAATACGTTTAGCCTATGAGACTGCTGGACAGCAGCCTCCTGAAAGAATTACAGCTCATTCCACTAGAGCTGTGGCTTCCACCTGGGCCTTTAAGAATGAGGCCTCTGTTGAACAGATTTGCAAGGCTGCAACTTGGTCTTCACTTCATACTTTTTCCAAATTTTACAAATTTGACACTTTCGCTTCTTCGGAGGCTGGTTTTGGGAGAAAGGTTCTACAGGCAGTGGTTCCTTCTGTTTAATGTTCCTGCCTTGTCCCTCCCATCATCCGTGTACTTAGCTTTGGTATGGGTATCCCATAAGTAATGGATGACCCGTGGACTGAACACACTTAACAAGAGAAAACATAATTTCTCCAACATAGGTGTGTCCGGTCCACGGCGTCATCCTTACTTGTGGGATATTCTCTTCCCCAACAGGAAATGGCAAAGAGCCCAGCAAAGCTGGTCACATGATCCCTCCTAGGCTCCGCCTACCCCAGTCATTCTCTTTGCCGTTGTACAGGCAACATCTCCACGGAGATGGCTTAGAGTTTTTTAGTGTTTAACTGTAGTTTTTATTATTCAATCAAGAGTTTGTTATTTTGAAATAGTGCTGGTATGTACTATTTACTCAGAAACAGAAAAGAGATGAAAATTTCTGTTTGTATGAGGAAAATGATTTTAGCAACCGTAACTAAAATCCATGGCTGTTCCACACAGGACTGTTGAGAGCAATTAACTTCAGTTGGGGGAACAGTGTGCAGTCTCTTGCTGCTTGAGGTATGACACATTCTAACAAGACGATGTAATGCTGGAAGCTGTCATTTTCCCTATGGGATCCGGTAAGCCATGTTTATTACGATCGTAAATAAGGGCTTCACAAGGGCTTATTAAGACTGTAGACTTTTTCTGGGCTAAATCGATTCATTATTAACACATATTTAGCCTTGAGGAATCATTTTATCTGGGTATTTTGATATAATAATATCGGCAGGCACTGTATTAGACACCTTATTCCTTAGGGGCTTTCCCAAAGCATAAGCAGAGCCTCATTTTCGCGCCGGTGTGGCGCACTTGTTTTTGAGAGGCATGGCATGCAGTCGCATGTGAGAGGAGCTCTGATACTTAGAAAAGACTTTCTGAAGGCGTCATTTGGTATCGTATTCCCCTTTGGGCTTGGTTGGGTCTCAGCAAAGCAGATACCAGGGACTGTAAAGGGGTTAAAGTTTAAAACGGCTCCGGTTCCGTTATTTTAAGGGTTAAAGCTTCCAAATTTGGTGTGCAATACTTTTAAGGCTTTAAGACACTGTGGTGAAAATTTGATAAATTTTGAACAATTCCTTCATGTTTTTTCGCAATTGCAGTAATAAAGTGTGTTCAGTTTAAAATTTAAAGTGACAGTAACGGTTTTATTTTAAAACGTTTTTGTACTTTGTTATCAAGTTTATGCCTGTTTAACATGTCTGAACTACCAGATAGACTGTGTTCTGAATGTGGGGAAGCCAGAATTCCTATTCATTTAAATAAATGTGATTTATGTGATAATGACAATGATGCCCAAGATGAGCATGGTACTGCATCATTCCCTCCTTCGTCTACACGAGTCTTGCCCACTCAGGAGGCCCCTAGTACATCTAGCGCGCCAATACTCCTTACTATGCAACAATTAACGGCTGTAATGGATAATTCTGTCAAAAACATTTTAGCCAAAATAAACACTTGTCAGCGTAAGCGCGGCTGCTCTGTTTTAGATACTGAAGAGCATGACGACGCTGATATTAATATCTCTGAAGGGCCCCTAACCCAGTCTGATGGGGCCAGGGAGGTTTTGTCTGAGGGAGAAATTACTGATTCAGGGAACATTTCTCAACAGGCCGAACCTGATGTGATTGCATTTAAATTTAAGTTGGAACATCTCCGCATTCTGCTTAAGGAGGTATTATCCACTCTGGATGATTGTGACAAGTTGGTCATCCCAGAGAAACTATGTAAAATGGACAAGTTCCTAGAGGTGCCGGGGCTCCCAGAAGCTTTTCCTATACCCAAGCGGGTGGCGGACATTGTTAATAAAGAATGGGAGAGGCCAGGTATTCCTTTCGTCCCTCCCCCCATATTTAAAAAATTGTTTCCTATGGTCGACCCCAGAAAGGACTTATGGCAGACAGTCCCCAAGGTCGAGGGAGCGGTTTCCACTTTAAACAAACGCACCACTATACCCATAGAGGATAGTTGTGCTTTCAAAGATCCTATGGATAAAAAATTAGAAGGTTTGCTTAAAAAGATGTTTGTTCAGCAGGGTTACCTTCTACAACCAATTTCATGCATTGTCCCTGTCGCTACAGCCGCATGTTTCTGGTTCGATGAGCTGATAAAGGCGGTCGATAGTGATTCTCCTCCTTATGAGGAGATTATGGACAGAATCAATGCTCTCAAATTGGCTAATTCTTTCACCCTCGACGCCACTTTGCAATTGGCTAGGTTAGCGGCTAAGAATTCTGGGTTTGCTATTGTGGCGCGCAGAGCGCTTTGGTTGAAATCTTGGTCGGCTGATGCGTCTTCCAAGAACAAGCTACTTAACATTCCTTTCAAGGGGAAAACGCTGTTTGGCCCTGACTTGAAAGAGATTATCTCTGATATCACTGGGGGTAAGGGCCACGCCCTTCCTCAGGATCGGCCTTTCAAGGCAAAAAATAAACCTAATTTTCGTCCCTTTCGTAGAAACGGACCAGCCCAAGGTGCTACGTCCTCTAAGCAAGAGGGTAATACTTCTCAAGCCAAGCCAGCTTGGAGACCAATGCAAGGCTGGAACAAAGGAAAGCAGGCCAAGAAACCTGCCACTGCTACCAAGACTGCATGAAATGTTGGCCCCCGATCCGGGACCGGATCTGGTGGGGGGCAGACTCTCTCTCTTCGCTCAGGCTTGGGCAAGAGATGTTCTGGATCCTTGGGCGCTAGAAATAGTCTCCCAAGGTTATCTTCTGGAATTCAAGGGACTTCCCCCAAGGGGGAGGTTCCACAGGTCTCAGTTGTCTTCAGACCACATAAAAAGACAGGCATTCTTTCATTGTGTAGAAGACCTGTTAAAAATGGGAGTGATTCATCCCGTTCCATTAAGAGAACAAGGGATGGGGTTCTACTCCAATCTGTTCATAGTTCCCAAAAAAGAGGGAACGTTCAGACCAATCTTAGATCTCAAGATCTTAAACAAGTTTCTCAAGGTTCCATCGTTCAAGATGGAAACCATTCGAACTATTCTTCCTTCCATCCAGGAAGGTCAATTCATGACCACGGTGGATTTAAAGGATGCGTATCTACATATTCCTATCCACAAGGAACATCATCGGTTCCTAAGGTTCGCATTCCTGGACAAACATTACCAGTTCGTGGCGCTTCCTTTCGGATTAGCCACTGCTCCAAGGATTTTCACAAAGGTACTAGGGTCCCTTCTAGCTGTGCTAAGACCAAGGGGCATTGCTGTAGTACCTTACTTGGACGACATTTTGATTCAAGCGTCGTCCCTTCCTCAAGCAAAGGCTCACACGGACATCGTCCTGGCCTTTCTCAGATCTCACGGATGGAAAGTGAACGTGGAAAAGAGTTCTCTATCCCCGTCAACAAGGGTTCCCTTCTTGGGAACAATTATAGACTCCTTAGAAATGAGGATTTTTCTAACAGAGGCCAGAAAAACAAAACTTCTAGACTCTTGTCGGATACTTCATTCCGTTCCTCTTCCTTCCATAGCTCAGTGCATGGAAGTGATCGGGTTGATGGTAGCGGCAATGGACATAGTTCCTTTTGCGCGCATTCATCTAAGACCATTACAACTGTGCATGCTCAGTCAGTGGAATGGGGACTATACAGACTTGTCTCCGAAGATACAAGTAAATCAGAGGACCAGAGACTCACTCCGTTGGTGGCTGTCCCTGGACAACCTGTCACAAGGGATGACATTCCGCAGACCAGAGTGGGTCATTGTCACGACCGACGCCAGTCTGATGGGCTGGGGCGCGGTCTGGGGATCCCTGAAAGCTCAGGGTCTTTGGTCTCGGGAAGAATCTCTTCTACCGATAAATATTCTGGAACTGAGAGCGATATTCAATGCTCTCAAGGCTTGGCCTCAGCTAGCGAGGGCCACGTTCATACGGTTTCAATCAGACAACATGACAACTGTTGCGTACATCAACCATCAGGGGGGAACAAGGAGTTCCCTAGCGATGGAAGAAGTGACCAAAATCATTCTATGGGCGGAGCCTCACTCCTGCCACCTGTCTGCTATCCACATCCCAGGAGTGGAAAATTGGGAAGCGGATTTTCTGAGTCGTCAGACATTGCATCCGGGGGAGTGGGAACTCCATCCGGAAATCTTTGCCCAAGTCACTCAGCTGTGGGGCATTCCAGACATGGATCTGATGGCCTCTCGTCAGAACTTCAAAGTTCCTTGCTACGGGTCCAGATCCAGGGATCCCAAGGCGGCTCTAGTGGATGCACTAGTAGCACCTTGGACCTTCAAACTAGCTTATGTGTTCCCGCCCTTTCCTCTCATCCCCAGGCTGGTAGCCAGGATCAATCAGGAGAGGGCGTCGGTGATCTTGATAGCTCCTGCGTGGCCACGCAGGACTTGGTATGCAGATCTGGTGAATATGTCATCGGCTCCACCTTGGAAGCTACCTTTGAGACGAGACCTTCTTGTTCAGGGTCCGTTCGAACATCCGAATCTGGTCTCACTCCAGCTGACTGCTTGGAGATTGAACGCTTGATTTTATCGAAGCGAGGGTTCTCAGATTCTGTTATCGATACTCTTGTTCAGGCCAGAAAGCCTGTAACTAGAAAGATTTACCACAAGATTTGGAAAAAATATATCTGTTGGTGTGAATCTAAAGGTTTCCCTTGGGACAAGGTTAAGATTCCTAGGATCCTATCCTTCCTTCAAGAAGGATTGGAAAAAGGATTATCTGCAAGTTCCCTGAAGGGACAGATTTCTGCCTTGTCGGTGTTACTTCACAAAAAACTGGCTGCTGTGCCAGATGTTCAAGCTTTTGTTCAGGCTCTGGTTAGAATTAAGCCTGTTTACAAACCTTTGACTCCTCCTTGGAGTCTCAATTTAGTTCTTTCAGTTCTTCAGGGGGTTCCGTTTGAACCCTTGCATTCCGTTGATATTAAATTATTATCTTGGAAAGTTTTGTTTTTAGTTGCAATTTCTTCTGCCAGAAGAGTTTCAGAATTATCTGCTCTGCAGTGTTCTCCTCCTTATCTGGTGTTCCATGCAGATAAGGTGGTTTTACGTACTAAACCTGGTTTTCTTCCAAAAGTTGTTTCTAACAAAAACATTAACCAGGAGATTATCGTACCTTCTCTGTGTCCGAAACCAGTTTCAAAGAAGGAACGTTTGTTGCACAATTTGGATGTTGTTCGCGCTCTAAAATTCTATTTAGATGCTACAAAGGATTTTAGACAAACATCTTCCTTGTTTGTTGTTTATTCCGGTAAAAGGAGAGGTCAAAAAGCAACTTCTACCTCTCTCTCTTTTTGGATTAAAAGCATCATCAGATTGGCTTACGAGACTGCCGGACGGCAGCCTCCCGAAAGAATCACAGCTCATTCCACTAGGGCTGTGGCTTCCACATGGGCCTTCAAGAACGAGGCTTCTGTTGATCAGATATGTAGGGCAGCGACTTGGTCTTCACTGCACACTTTTACCAAATTTTACAAGTTTGATACTTTTGCTTCTTCTGAGGCTATTTTTGGGAGAAAGGTTTTGCAAGCCGTGGTGCCTTCCATTTAGGTGACCTGATTTGCTCCCTCCCTTCATCCGTGTCCTAAAGCTTTGGTATTGGTTCCCACAAGTAAGGATGACGCCGTGGACCGGACACACCTATGTTGGAGAAAACAGAATTTATGTTTACCTGATAAATTACTTTCTCCAACGGTGTGTCCGGTCCACGGCCCGCCCTGGTTTTTTAATCAGGTCTGATAATTTATTTTCTTTAACTACAGTCACCACGGTACCATATGGTTTCTCCTATGCAAATATTCCTCCTTAACGTCGGTCGAATGACTGGGGTAGGCGGAGCCTAGGAGGGATCATGTGACCAGCTTTGCTGGGCTCTTTGCCATTTCCTGTTGGGGAAGAGAATATCCCACAAGTAAGGATGACGCCGTGGACCGGACACACCGTTGGAGAAAGTAATTTATCAGGTAAACATAAATTCTGTTTTATGCTTACCTGATAAATTTATTTCTCTTGTAGTGTGTTCAGTCCACGGCCCGCCATGTCTTTTTAAGGCAGGTTCTAAATTTTAAAATTATAACTCCAGTCACCACTGCACCTTATAGTTTCTCCTTTCTCGTCTTGTTTCGGTCGAATGACTGGATATGACATGTGAGGGGAGGAGCTATATAGCAGCTCTGCTTGGGTTATCCTCTTGCAACTTCCTGTTGGGAAGGAGAATATATCCCATAAGTAATGGATGACCCGTGGACTGAACACACTACAAGAGAAATAAATTTATCAGGTAAGCATAAATTGTTTTTTGAGACACTTTGAAGGTTCCTTTGGGGTTCTTTCAGGGGTTGTTACCCACATGGCTATTATTAAAACACTTAGGAGTGTTTCTTTAGGCCTCACAGCACTGGAGTAAGGTGGGAGGGGCCTAATTTCGCGCCTCAGATACGCAGTTATATTTGACTAGAACTTCAGGCTGTTTCACATGGAGGGTCCTGCTGTGAGGGCCTATAAGAAGCTTTTTCCCCACAAATCTGGTTCCTAAGGGAAGGTAGGGCCACAGCAGAGCTGTGGCAAGGTGCTGAAGTTGTTTTAACCGGTTTGTTGCTTACTGTAGATCCGGTTTGGGCATTAAGGGGTTAATCGTTTTTATTGCTAGTGGTGCAATCTTACTAATGCTTTAGGTACATACTGTAAAAATTTCGAAAAGTTTGCTGCATTTTTTCACTGTTTTGCAAAATTGTGGGCCTTTATCTCTTAAAGGCACAGTAACGTTTCTTTTTTTCAAAGTGTGTTTTTACTTGATTAAAGTGATTTCTAAGCCTGTTGGTCTTACTACTAGTCTGTTAAACATGTCTGACACCAAGGAAAATCCTTGTTCAATGTGTTTAGAAGCCATGGTGGAACCCCCTCTCAGAATGTGTCCCACTTGTACTGATATGTCTATACACTTTAAAGAACATATTGTTGCACTTAAAAATGTGGCCCAAGATGATTCTCAGACAGAAGGTAATGAGGTTAAGCGACGCCTAGCACCTCTAGTGCGTCTAACTCTTTTACCTTGCAAGACTTTGCGGCAGTTATGGATAATACCCTCTCAGTGTTTTTATCTAAACTGCCCGTGTTACCTGCAAAGCGTGATAGCTCTGTTTTAAGAACAGATAATGAGCATTCTGACGCTTTAGTAGCCGTATCCGACATACACTCACAACGCTCTGAAATGGGGGCGAGGGATGTGCTGTCTGAGGGAGAAATTTCGGATTCGGGAAAGGTTGCTCCTCAGACAGACTCAGATACGTTGGCTTTTAAATTTAAACTAGAACACCTCCGCTTATTGCTCAGGGAGGTATTAGTTACTCTAGATGACTGCGACCCTATGGTGGTTCCAGAGAAATTGTGTAAAATGGACAAGTACCTAGAAGTTCCTGTTTACACTGATGTGTTCCCGGTCCCTAAGAGGATTGCGGATATCGTTACTAGGGAGTGGGATAAACCAGGTATTCCCTTCGTTCCCCCTCCTGTTTTTAAGAAAATGTTCCCCATATCTAACCCCATGCGGGACTCGTGGCAGACGGTCCCTAAGGTGGAGTGGGCTGTTTCTTCACTTGCTAAACGCACAACTATACCAATCGAAGACAGTTGTGCTTTTAAAGACCATATGGATAAAAAATTAGAGGGTTTACTTAAGAAAATTTTTGTTCAACAAGGTTTTCTTCTCCAACCTATTGCGTGCATTGTTCCTGTAACCACTGCAGCTGCTTTCTGGTTCGAGGCGCTGGAAGATGCGCTCCAGACGGAGACCTCATATGAGGACATTATGGACAGAATTAAGGCTCTTAAGCTGGCTAATTCTTTTATCACAGATGCCGCTTTCCAAATAGCTAAGTTAGCTGCAAAAAATTCAGGTTTCGCCATTTTAGCGCGCAGGGCGTTATGGCTAAAGTCCTGGTCGGCCGATGTGTCGTCAAAATCCAAACTACTGAACATCCCTTTCAAAGGAACGCCCCTCTTCGGGCCTGAATTGAAAGAGATTATTTCAGAAATCACTGGGGGAAAAGGCCATACTCTTCCCCCAGGACAAGTCCTTCAAGACGAAGAGCAAACAAAATATTTTCGTTCCTTTCGGAATTTCAGGAGCGGTCTCGCCTCATCCTCCCCTGCTGAAAAGCAAGAGGGTAACACTTCGCAACCCAGGGCAGCCTGGAAACCTTACCAGGGCTGGAACTAGGGTAAACAGGCCAAGAAGCCTGCAGCTGCCTCCAAGACAGCATGATGGGGTAGCCCCAGATCCGGGACCGGATCTAGTAGGGGGCAGACTCTCTTCGCTCAGGCCTGGGCAAGTGACGTACACGATCCCTGGGCCTTAGAGATTGTATCCCAGGGATATCTTCTAGACTTCAAGGACTCCCCTCCAAGGGGAAGGTTCCATATTTCTCGTCTGTCTACAGACATGACAAAGAAAGAGGCGTTATTACGCTGTGTAGAAGACCTACATACAATGGGAGTGATCCACCCAGTTCCAATTGCGGAACAAGGGCTGGGGTTTTACTCAAACCTGTTTGTGGTTCCCAAAAAAGAAGGAACTTTCAGACCAATCCTGGATCTCAAAGTTCTAAACAAATTCCTCGGAGTCCCATCATTCAAGATGGAGACCATTCGGACAATCTTACCAATGATCCAGGAGGGTAAATATGACTACCGTGGATCTAAAGGATGCGTATCTACACATTCCTATCCACAAAGATCATCACCAGTTTCTCAGGTTCGCCTTTCTGGACAAGCATTATCAGTTTGTGGCTCTTCCTTTCGGGTTGGCCACTGCTCCCAGAATTTTCACAAAGGTGCT
The DNA here is from genome assembly GCF_027579735.1 of Bombina bombina. Taxonomy (NCBI): domain Eukaryota; kingdom Metazoa; phylum Chordata; class Amphibia; order Anura; family Bombinatoridae; genus Bombina; species Bombina bombina. The sequence goes on from NC_069501.1 coordinate 479,692,280, forward strand.
AGGGTCCCTCCTGGCGGTGCTAAGACCACGGGGCATAGCAGTGGCGCCTTATCTAGACGACATCTTAATTCAGACCTTGACTTTCCAAAGAGCCAAGTCTCACACGGAAATTGTAGTGGCCTTTCTGAGGTCTTACGGGTGGAAGGTGAACATCAAAAAGAGTTCTCTCTCCCCCCTCACAAGAGTTCCCTTCCTGGGAACCCTAATAGACTCGGTAGAAATGAAAATATTTCTGACGGAAGTCAGAAAGGTAAAACTCTTAACTACTTGTCGAGCTCTTCATTCCATTCCTCGGCCATCTGTAGCTCAGTACATGGAGACAATCGGACTAATGGTAGCGGCAATGGACATAGTCCCTTTTGCTCAAACAGTGGAATGGGGATTATGCAGATTTGTCTCCTCAAATACAGTTGGACCAGGGGACCAGAGATTCTCTTCTCTGGTGGTTGTTTCAGGATCACTTGTCTCAGGGAATGTGTTTCCGCAGACCAGAGTGGATCATTGTAACGACCGACGCCAGTCTGTTGGGCTGGGGTGCAGTCTGGGACTCCCTGAAAGCTCTTCTCCCGATAAACATTCTGGAACTGAGGGCAATATTCAACGCGCTTCAGGCATGGCCTCAGCTAGCCGCGGCCAAATTCATCAGATTTCAGTCGGACAACATCACGACTGTAGCTTACGTCAATCATCAAAGGGGAAGAAGGAGTTCCCTAGCAATGATGGAAGTAACCAAAATAATCAGGTGGGCGGAGGATCACTCTTGCCACCTCTCAGCAATTCACATCCCAGGAGTAGACAACTGGGAGGCGGATTTTCTAAGTTGTCAGACTTTCTCTTGTTAAGTGTAGTCAGTCCACGGGTCATCCATTACTTATGGGATTATATCTCTTCCCCAACAGGAAGTTGCAAGAGGATCACCCAAGCAGAGCTGCTATATAGCTCCTCCCCTCACATGTCATACCCAGTCATTCTCTTGCAAGCTAACTAAAGATAGGTCGTTGTGAGAGGTCTGTGGTGTTTTTAAACTTAGTTTATTTCTTCAATCAAAAGTTTGTTATTTTAAATGGCACCGGAGTGTGCTGTTTGTTCTCAGGCAGCATTAGAAGAAGAATCTGCCTGCGTTTTCTATGATCTTAGCAGACGTAACTATGATCCACTGGCTGTTCTCGCACATTCTGAGGAGTGAGGTAACTTCAGAAAAGGGGAATAGCATGCAGGGCCCCCCTGCAAACGAGGTATGTGCAGTAAATTATTTTTCTAAGCAATGGAATTGACTGAGAAATTACTGCTGATACCAATGTAATGTAAGTTCAGCCTTAAATGCAGTGGTAGCGACTGGTATTAGGCTGAGGAGTGTGTGTACACTGAAGTATTTTTCTAGGGAATGGAATTTGACTCAGAAAATACTGTTAATACTGAAGTAATGTGTGAGCCTTAACTGCAGTAAAAGCGACTGGTAGCAGGCTTATTAATAACACTTCATAACTTTTAAAATGTATGTTCAAAACGTTTACTGGCATGTTAATTGTTTTTTGTGAGGTACTTGGTGATAAAACTTATTGGGGCATGATTTTTACCACATGGCTAACTTTTGTTTCTGCATAGAAACAGTTAACTGAGCTTCCCCACTGTTGTAATATGAGTGGGAGGGGCCTATTTTAGCGCTTTTTTGCGCAGTAAAAATTCAGTCACAATCTTCCTACTTCATCCTCCATGATCCAGGACGTCTCTAGAGAGCTCAGGGGTCTTCAAAATTCATTTTGAGGGAGGTAATCAGTCACAGCAGACCTGTGAGTGTGTTTGACTGTGATAAAAACGTTAATTATTAAATTATCCGTTTTTTGGTATTAAGGGGTTAATCATCCATTTGCTGGTGGGTGCAATCCTTTGCTAACTTAATACATTTACTGTGAAAATTTGGTTGCTATAACTAATTTGGTTCATTATTTCAACTGTGACAGCTTTTTGTGCTTCTTAAAGGCACAGTAGCGTTTTTTATATTGCTTGTAAATTTATTTGAAAAGTATTTTCCAAGCTTGCTAGTCTGTTTAAACATGTCTGACACAGATGAATCTGTTTGTTCACTATGTATGAAGGCCAATGTGGAGCCCCATAGAAGGTTGTGTTCTAAATGCATTGATGTAACTTTAAATAAAAGTCAGTCTTTACATGCAAAGAAATTATCACCAGACAACGAGGGGGAAGTTATGCCGACTAACTCTCCTCACGTCTCAGTACCTTCGCCTCCCGCTCAGGAGGTGCGTGATTTTGTGGCGCCAAGTACATCAGGGAGGCCCTTACAAATCACTTTGCAAGACATGGCTACTGTTATGACAGAAGTATTATCTAAATTGCCAGAATTAAGAGGCAAGCGTGATAGCTCTGGGTTAAGGACAGAGCGCGCTGATGATGTGAGAGCCATGTCCAATACTGCGTCACAATTTGCAGAACATGAAGACGGAGAGCTTCATTCTGTGGGTGACGGATCTGATCCAGGGAGACTGGATTCAGAGATTTCTAATTTTAAATTTAAGCTTGAGAACCTCCGCATATTGCTAGGGGAGGTATTAGCGGCTCTGAATGATTGTAACACGGTTGCAATTCCAGAAAAATTATGTAGGTTGGATAGATACTATGCGGTACCGGTGTGTACTGACGTGTTTCCTATACCTAAAAGGCTTACAGAGATTATTAGCAAGGAGTGGGATAGACCCGGTGTGCCTTTTTCCCCTCCTCCCATATTTAGGAAAATGTTTCCTATAGACCCCACCACACGAGACTTATGGCAGACGGTCCCTAAGGTGGAGGGAGCGGTTTCTACTTTAGCTAAACGTACCACTATTCCGGTGGAGGATAGTTGTGCCTTTTCAAATCCAATGGATAAAAAATTAGAAGGTTACCTTAAGAAAATGTTTGTTCAACAAGGTTTTATCTTACAGTCCCTTGCATGCATTGTGCCTGTCACTGCTGCGGCGGGATTCTGGTTTGAGTCTCTGGAAGAGGCCATTTGCACAGCTCCATTGGATGAAATTATGAACAAGCTTAAAGCACTTAAGCTAGCTAACGCATTTGTTTCTGATGCCGTCGTACATTTAACCAAACTCACGGCTAAGAACTCCGGATTCGCCATCCAAGCGCGCAGAGCGCTAAGGCTTAAATCCTGGTCAGCTGATGTGACTTCTAAATCTAAATTGCTTAATATTCCTTTCAAAGGGCAGACCTTATTCGGGCCTGGCTTGAAAGAAATTATCGCTGACATTACGGGAGGTAAGGGCCATGCTCTACCTCAGGACAGGGCCAAATCAAAGGCCAAACAGTCTAATTTTCGTGCCTTTCGTAACCTCAAGGCAGGAGCAGCATCAACTTCCTCCGCTCCAAAACAGGAAGGAGCTGTAGCTCGTTACAGACAGGGCTGGAAAACTAACCAGTCCTGGAGCAAGGGCAAGCAGGCCAGAAAAACTTCTAAATGCTTGCCGTGCCCTTCATTCCATTCCACACCCGTCAGTAGCTCAGTGCATGGAAGTAATCGGCTTAATGGTAGCGGCAATGGACATAGTACCATTTGCGCGACTGCATCTCAGACCGCTGCAATTGTGCATGCTAAGTCAGTGGAATGGGGATTATTCAGATTTGTCCCCTCTACTAAATCTGGACCAAGAGACCAGAGATTCTCTTCTATGGTGGCTTTCTCGGCCCCACCTGTCCAAGGGGATGACCTTTCGCAGGCCAGATTGGACGATTGTAACAACAGATGCCAGCCTTCTAGGTTGGGGCACAGTCTGGAATTCCCTGACGGCTCAGGGATCATGGACTCAGGAGGAGAGACTCCTCCCAATAAATATTCTGGAGTTAAGAGCAATATTCAAAGCTCTTCTAGCTTGGCCTCAGTTAGCAACTCTGAGGTTCATCAGATTTCAGTCGGACAACGTCACGACTGTGGCTTACATCAATCATCAAGGGGGAACCAGGAGTTCCCTAGCGATGTTGGAAGTCTCAAAGATAATTCGCTGGGCAGAGTCTCACTCTTGCCACCTGTCAGCAATCTACATCCCAGGCGTGGAGAACTGGGAGGCGGATTTTCTAAGTCGCCAGACTTTTCATCCGGGGGAGTGGGAACTTCATCCGGAGGTCTTCGCTCAACTGATTCATCGTTGGGGCAAACCAGATCTGGATCTCATGGCGTCTCGCCAGAACGCCAAGCTTCCTTGCTACGGATCCAGGTCCAGGGACCCGGGAGCGGTGCTGATAGATGCTCTGACAGCCCCTTGGGTCTTCAACATGGCTTATGTGTTTCCACCATTTCCGATGCTTCCTCGACTGATTGCCAAGATCAAACAGGAGAGAGCATCAGTGATTCTGATAGCGCCTGCGTGGCCACGCAGGACCTGGTATGCAGACCTAGTGGACATGTCGTCCTGTCCACCATGGTCTCTGCCTCTGAGGCAGGACCTTCTAATTCAGGGTCCTTTCAACCATCCAAATCTAATTTCTCTGAGGCTGACTGCATGGGGATTGAACGCTTGATTCTATCAAAGCGTGGCTTCTCGGAGTCGGTTATTGATACCTTAATACAGGCTAGGAAATATTTGTATTGGTGCGAATCCAAGAGTTACTCATGGAGTAAGGTTAGGATTCCTAGGATATTGTCTTTTCTACAAGAGGGTTTAGAAAAGGGCTTATCCGCTAGTTCGTTAAAAGGACAGATTTCTGCTCTGTCTATTCTTCTACACAAGCGTCTGGCAGAAATTCCAGACGTTCAGGCTTTTTGTCAGGCTTTGACTAGGATTAAGCCTGTGTTTAAGACTGTTGCTCCGCCGTGGAGCTTAAACTTAGTTCTTAACGTCCTGCAAGGCGTTCCATTTGAACCCCTTCATTCCATTGATATTAAGCTGCTATCTTGGAAAGTTCTGTTTTTGATGGCTATTTCCTCGGCTCGAAGAGTCTCTGAGTTATCTGCCTTACATTGTGATTCTCCTTATCTAATTTTTCATTCAGACAAGGTAGTTCTGCGTACTAAACCTGGGTTCTTACCTAAGGTAGTTTCTAACAGGAATATCAATCAAGAGATTGTTGTTCCATCATTGTGTCCTAACCCTTCTTCAAAGAAGCAACGACTTTTGCATAATCTGGACGTAGTCCGTGCCCTGAAGTTCTATTTGCAGGCAACTAAAGATTTTCGTCAAACTTCTTCCCTGTTTGTCGTTTACTCTGGACAGAGGAGAGGTCAAAAGGCTTCGGCTACCTCTCTCTCTTTTTGGCTTCGTAGCATAATACGTTTAGCCTATGAGACTGCTGGACAGTAGCCTCCTGAAAGGATTACAGCTCATTCTACTAGAGCTGTGGCTTCCACCTGGGCCTTTAAAAATGAGGCTTCTGTTGAACAGATTTGCAAGGCTGCGACTTGGTCTTCACTTCACACTTTTTCAAAGTTTTACAAATTTGACACTTTTGCTTCTTCGGAGGCGATTTTTGGGAGAAAGGTACTTCAGGCAGTGGTTCCCTCCGTTTAAAGTTCCTGCCTTGTCCCTCCCTTCATCCGTGTACTTTAGCTTTGGTATTAGTATCCCATAAGTAATGGATGACCCGTGGACTGACTACACTTAACAAGAGAAAACATAATTTATGCTTACCTGATAAATTTATTTCTCTTGTAGTGTAGTCAGTCCACGGCCCGCCCTGTCTTTTAAGGCAGATCTAAATTTTTAATTAAACTCCAGTCACCACTGCACCCTATGGTTTCTCCTTTCTCGTCTTGTTTCGGTCGAATGACTGGCTATGACATGTGAGGGGAGGAGCTATATAGCAGCTCTGCTTGGGTGATCCTCTTGCAACTTCCTGTTGGGGAAGAGATATAATCCCATAAGTAATGGATGACCCGTGGACTGACTACACTACAAGAGAAATAAATTTATCAGGTAAGCATAAATTATGTTTTTCACCCGGGGGAGTGGGAACTCCACCCGGAGGTATTTGCCCAGCTGACTCAGCTATGGGGCACTCCAGAATTGGATCTGATGGCGTCCCGTCAGAACACCAAACTTCCTCTTTACGGGTCCAGGTCCCAGGATCCCCAGGCGGTGCCGATATATGCTCTAGCAGCGCCTTGGTCCTTCAATCTGGCCTATGTTTTTCCACCATTTCCTCTCCTCCCGTGTCTGGTTGCCAGAATCAAGCAGGAGAGGGCTTCTGTGGTTCTAATAGCTCCTGCATGGCCACGCAGGACCTGGTATGCAGACCTAGTGGACATGTCATCTGTGCCACCATGGACACTACCAATAAGGCAGGACCTTCTAATACAAGGTCCTTTCAAACATCCAAATCTAATTTCTCTGCGTCTGACTGCTTGGAGATTGAACGACTAATTCTATCAAAGCGTGGTTTCTCTGAGTCGGTCATTGATACCCTGATTCAGGCTAGAAAACCTGTCACCAGGAAAATCTACCATAAGATTTGGCGAAAATATCTTTTATGGTGCGAATCCAAGGGCTACTCATGGAGAAAGGTTAGGATTCCCAGGATTTTGTCCTTCCTCCAAGATGGATTGGAGAAAGGATTATCAGCTAGTTCCTTAAAGGGACAGATATCTGCTTTGTCTATTCTTTTTCACAAACGTCGGGCAGAGGTACCAGACGTTCAAACGTTTACTCAGGCTTTAGTCAGAATCAAGCCTGTTTATAGACCTGTGGCTCCGCCATGGAGTCTGAATTTAGTTCTTTCAGTTCTGCAAGGGGTTTGAACCTTTACATTCCATAGATATTAAGCTCTTATCTTGGAAAGTTTTGTTTTTGGTAGCTATCTCTTCTGCTCGTAGAATTTCAGAGTTATCTGCTTTACAGTGTGATTCTCCTTACCTGGTGTTCCATGCAGATAAGGTAGTTTTACGTACCAAACCCAGTTTTCTTCCTAAGGTTGTGTCTAATAAGAATATTAACCAGGAAATTGTTGTTCCTTCTCTGTGTCCTAATCCTTCGTCGAAGAAGGAACGTCTGTTACAGAATCTTGATGTGGTTCGTGCTTTAAAGTTCTATTTACAAGCAACTAAGGATTTCAGACAAACAACTTCTTTGTTTGTTATCTATTCTGGTAAGTGGAGAGGTCAGAAGGCGACCACCACCTCTCTTTCCTTTTGGCTGAAAAGCATCATCCGTTTGGCCTATGAGACTGTTGGCCAGCAGCCTCCTGAAACAATTACTGCTCATTCTACCAGAGCAGTGGCTTCCACATGGGCTTTTAAAAATGAGGCTTCTGTTGAACAGATTTGTAAGGCAGCGACTTGGTCTTCGCTGCATACTTTTGCCAAATTTTACAAATTGGCTACTTTTGCTTCTTCGGAGGCTATTTTTGGGAGAACGGTTTTACAAGCAGTGGTGCCTTCCGTTTAAGGTACCTGTCTTGTTCCCTCCCTTCATCCGTGTCCTAAAGGTTTGGTATTGGTATCCCACAAGTAAAGGATGAACCCGTGGACTGGATACACCTTACAAGAGAAAACAGAATTTATGCTTACCTGATAAATTTCTTTCTCTTGTGGTGTATCCAGTCCATGGCCCGCCCTGGCTATTAAGTCAGGTAGATTTTTTGTTTAAACTACAGTCACCACTGCACCCTATGGTTTCTCCTTTTTCTTCCTAACCTTTCGGTCGAATGACTGGGGGGTGGAGCTAGAGGGGGAGCTATATGGACAGCTCTGCTGTGTGCTCTCTTTGCCACTTCCTGTAGGGAAGGAGAATATCCCACAAGTAAAGGATGAACCCGTGGACTGGATACACCACAAGAGAGAGAAATTTATCAGGTAAGCATAAATTCTGTTTTTCTTCTATTAGCTAATTTGCTTCATTCTTTAGATATCCTTTGTTGAATAAATAGTGATGCACATAGGGGAGCCAATCACATGAGGCATCTATGTGCAGCCACCAATCAGCAGCTACTGAGCCTATCTAGATATGCTTTTCAGCAAAGGATATCAAGAGAATGAAGCAAATTAGCTAATAGAAGTAAAATATAAAGTTGTTTAAAATTGCATGCTCTTTCTAAATCATGAAAGAAAAAAATTGGGTTTCATGTCCCTTTAAGTTAGAAATTTTGTTTTAGTGAAATTTGTTAAATCAAATGCCTCTAAAACCGTAATAAACCCCCTACCTACACTATTTAACCCTTACACCACTACAATCTCACAATTAACCCCTGCTCTATTAACCCCTAAACCACCACAATCCCCATTGTAAATAAACCACCTACACTACTTAATACTTAAACCGTCACAACCCTTATCGCAATATAAAACCCCTATTCTTTTAACCCCTAAACTATTTCAACCCCATTGCAATAAATCCTCTACACTGTTTAAAGTAACAGTATACACCAATTTTCATATAACTGCATGTAATAGACACTACTATAAAGAATAATATGCACAAATGTTGATCTACAAATCCAGTATAAAACCTTTTAAAAACTTACTTAGAAGTTCCCAGTTTAGCACTTTTGATTAGGTTAACTGGAACACATATGTAACAGCTGAAAGCAGACACTCCCCCCTTCCTCTGCATATGAAGAGACCATTTACACAAACAGGAGCAAGCTGAAGTCGGTATACAGCAGTATACTCCTAAAACTTTGGGGCTTGGTTAGAAGTCTGAAAATCAGCACAATGTTATTTAAAAATAAGCAAAACTATACATTTAAAAAAAAAACAAAAAAAACCTCTATGGGCTATATAAATTGATCATCTACAAAACATTTATGCCAAGAAAAATCTAGTGTATGTCCCTTTAACCCCTAAACTGACACAACCCCCATTATAATAAACCCCTACACTATTGGGCCCTAAATTGCCCCAACCCCTTTACAATAAACCCCTACAATTTGTAACCCTTAAACCTCCACTATTCCCACCACAATAAACCCTCTACACATCCCTACACCATTAAGCCCTAAACCACTACAACCCTCATCACAAACCTCAAAAGCATATAAAAAAAAAACTCCCACCTCACTCATACCTTAGTTTGACGCATAGTGAAGTGTTTAGGAGGAGTAAAAGCCAAAAAGGAGCATAAAAAAAAATGTGATTAAAACAACTCCAAACGGGCGGGGGCTCCTAGACTCTCGCCACCATGAAAGAAATTAATTTACCAGGTAAGATATACATTGTTTTATTTCATATAGGTGGTGAGAGTCCACAAGCTGTTACATATGGGATCTAGTACCCAAGATGCGGAAGTGCACGAGTAACAATAAAGGGAGGGATTAAAACAAAAACAGCTTTTTTTCTACAGGCTGCACATATTCCCCCACACATAACTGAGGACAAGACTATTATCCTTCCTATCTGGGTTGGAAGTTATATTACATATATATCCTCTGAGGAACACAGTCTCAGAGCTAAGGGGGAGTAGTGTAAACCTTTTTATTGTATTTGTTAAATTGTTAATGTACCCCTATCTCTGTACTTACTCTGTTGGAAAACTGTTTGCTACTATGTATCAATAAATAAAAATATGTTTTTAATTTTAAAAAAAATCTTGGAGTTCTAATTAGTGTAAATATTTTTTGAGGGGGGGGGGGTAAGTTTTAATTAAGGGCTTTTAATTTTCTTTCATATAGGTGGCAAGAGTCTATGAGCTAGTGACGTATGGGATATACATTCCTACCAGGAGGGGGTAAAGTTTCCCAAACCTCAAATGCCAATAAATATATCTCCCACCTCACTCATAGTTTAGTTTTAAAAACTTTGCTTCCTTAGGAGGTGGTGAAGCATGATGTGCTTTATTTTTTCTAAAAATAAAATGGATATAAATTTGCAGATTTTTAATTTTTTTTATTATTTTTTTTTTGCAATTATGTCTCAAACTAAACCTGCCTCTAATGTTACCATAGGATTTGAGCTGCCTGAACACGTATTTATCAAAGCTAAGTATATTTGTTGTAATAAAGCTGATCTAAATTATTCAGCTAAATTATGTGGCTCTTGTTTTGGCAAATTGTTAAATATATCTGAGTGCAAATACACCCACTATTATTCCATTTCAGTATAATGTTCATAGCATTACTGCAGAAAGGTAAGATTTTATTGCTGCAGCTATAGAGAAAGCAATGACTGCTATTTTGCATTCAAATAAATGTAAACATTTGCAACATTTTCCTAAACTTAGTGAATTAAGTTCTGACCTTCAGCATAGTGATGTGTCCTCTACTGATAATTATTATTATTCTTTATTTATAAAGCGCCAACAGATTCCGCAGCGCTGTCCATGGGTACAAAGATAAAAGTACAATACAATATAAAAGACACAAGACAAAGTTTAACGAATACAGGGGGAATTGAGGGCCCTGTTCTTGTGGGAACTTACAATCTAGATCGGTAGGAGGGTGAGAAATAGGAGGTGGGGACTGCAAAGGTGAGAATGACGTTAGTGTGGAGTTAGATGAGGGCAGCAATTAGGCAAGTGGAATTAATTTGTTACTGATTTGGAGATAGGCTTCCATGAACATAAAGGTCTTTAGGGAGCGTTTAAAGGAGGAAAGGTTAGGGGAGAGTCTGACAGCTCTAGGAAGTGCATTCCAGATGGTTGGTGCCGCACTAGAGAAGTCCTGTAGCCTAGCATGGGAGGAGGTGATGGTAAAAGATGCAAGGAGCAGATCATTGTTGGATCTTAGGGGCCGGACTGGAGTAAATTGGTTGATGAGTGAGGACAGGTAGGGGGGGGGCTGCGTTGGTAAGGGCTTTGTAGGTCAGGATGAGAATTTTGAATTTAATTCTGCTGTGGATGGGTAGCCAGTGAAGGGACTTGCAGAGAGGTGCAGCAGATTCAGAGCGTCGGGAGATGTGGATTAGCCTAACAGAGGCATTTAGGATGGATTGAAGAGGGGAGAGAGGGAGGCCAGTTAGTAGGTTATTACAGTAGTCAAGTCGGGAGATTACCAGGGAGTGGATTAGCTGTTTAGTAGTTTCAGCACTCAGAAATGGACACATTTTCGAGATATTGCGTAGGTGGTTGCGACAGGAGGAAGAGAGCAATTGGATGTAGGGTATGAAGGACAGGTTGGAGTCAAGTGTAACTCCTAGGCAGCAGACTTGGGGTGATGGGGAGATAGTGGTGTCACCAACAGTGATTGAAAAGTTATGAACCGGGGTAGAATTAGAGGGAGGGATTAGAAGGAGCTCAGTCTTGGACATGTTGATTTTTAGGTGGTGAGAGGCCATCCAAGAAGAAATGCCAGATAAGCAGACACTGATGTGAGAAAGGACAGAAGGAGAGAGTGAAGGGGTGGATAGGTAGATCTGAGTATCATCGGCATAGAGGTGGTAGTTGAAGCCATAGCTACTGATAAGTTTACCCAGTGAGGATGTATAAATAGAGAAGAGTAGAGGACCCAGAACAGAGCCTTGAGGTACTCCAATAGACAGAGGCAATGGAGAGGAGGAGTCGCCAGCAAAGTAGACAGAAAAGGGCAGTGTCAGAGAGCCCAAGGGAGCTGAGAGTCCGTAGGAGAAGGGGATGGTCAACGGTGTCAAAGGCAGCAGACAGATTAAGTAAGATAAGTATTGAGTAGTGGCCGTTTGTTTTAGCAGAAAGATCATTAGTAACCTTGGTGAGGGTAGTCTCAGTTGAGTGTTGGGAACGGAAGCCAGATTGCAATGGGTCAAGCAGTGAGTTGGAGGACAAGAAGTGGGTTAAGCGGTCGAATACTAATTTTTCCAGTACTTTTGAAGCTAGCGGAAGCAGTGATATGGGTCGGTAGTTTGCAGGAGAATTGGGGTCGAGGGAGGATTTTTTGAGGATGGGGGTGACCTTTGCATGTTTGAAGGAAGATGGGAATGAACCGGTAGTAAGGGATAGGTTGAATATGTGAGTAAGAGCTGGAGTGAGGGTAGAAGACAGAGAAGGTATTAGATGTGAAGGGATAGGGTCAAGTGGGCAGGTAGTGAGGTGTGAGGAAGACAATAGGGAACTCACTTCATTCTCAGTGGTGGTATGGGGGGAAAGTGCTGAGAGTGGTGGAGGGGGTTGCTGGGGCAGAGATGGAAGGTTGCAGTCTTGTGTTGGGATATTACTTTGGATGGTAATTGTTTTGTTGAAAAAATAGTCTGCAAGGTCTTGAGCACTAAAGGCAGATGAAGGGGGTGTGCAGGTGGATAACGGAGAGAGTTGAAAATGGAGAAGAGACGTTTAGGGTTTGAGGAGTGAGTAGATATAAGAGAAGTAGGTATGCTTGGCTAAGTAAAGGGCAGAGGAGTAAGAATGAACTTATAGTGGAGGAAATCTGATTCAGAGCAGGATTTCCTCCAGGTACGTTCAGCAGCACGGGAGCATTTTTGCAGGTAGCGTGTTTGCTTAGAGTGCCAGGGTTGGAGCTGATGACGTGGGGTTTTGCATATTTGGAGAGGAGCGAAAGTGTCCATTTCAGAGGAGAGAGTATTTTTATAGTGGGTTGTAGCAAGGTCAGGGCAAGATATTGTGTAAGTGTGGGGGAGGTGTAGAGGATCCACAGTGTGCAGATTTCTGCGAGGGGGAGAATTAGGTTTAGCCTTTATATTAAGCTTAAAGGTGAGCAGATGGTGGTTTGAGATGGGAAATGGGCGACAGGTGACGTCAGAGAGAGAGCAGAGGTAGGAGAATACCAGATCAATAGAGTGTCCGTCGCAGTGAGTAGGGAATAGGGTGGATTGTGAGAGACCAAAGGAGTTTGTGAGTGAGAGAAGCTTAGAGGCAGCAGGGGCAGATGGGTTATCAATGGGGATGTTGAAGTCCCCCAGGATTAGAGCAGGTGTATTTGTAGAGAGAAAGTGAGAAAGCCAGGCAGCAAAGTTATCAAGGAATTGGGAGGTTGGTCCAGGGGGGGGCGATAGATAACTTCCACCCTGAGGGAGAGGGGGGAGAATAGTTGAATGCAGTTAACTTCAATGGAGGAAAAGGAGAGAGATGGATGAGGCTGCAGGTGCTGAAATGAGCAGGAGGGGGAGAGTAAGATTCCAACACCACCACCATGTCTTTCACCTGGCCTAGGTGTGGCTAAAGTGGAGACCACCGTGCGTGAGAGCAGCAATGGAAGCAGTGTCAGAAGATAACCAGGTTTCAGTAATTGCTAGAAGATTGAAGGTGTTAGAAACAAACAGGTCATGAACAGGATGGGGTCTCCTCTGATTCAGAGGATGCCACGTCAGAGACTGATATAGACAAATATTTTTTATTTGTTAGAATATATTTGTTCTCTCTTAAAGTAAGTTTTGTTTACTTTGGGTATTGAGGAGTCTAAATCTTCTGACGATAAAGCTAGTAATTGTCTAAATGCAGTATTTAAGACTACTTTTATTACTCCTGAAGTATTTCCTTTTCCTGGCACTATCTTTAATATGATTGCTAAAGAATGGTCTAAGCCTGGTACCCCTTTAACCTTTTTTTTAGGTTTAAGAAATTGTATCCTTTACCTGTAGCCAAGGATCATTTAGATATGAAGCTTGCATATTATCTAAGAAGGGCATATTTACATACTGGCTATATTCTTACACCTGTTATATCTATGGCTGATGTTGCTGCTGCTTCTACTTTTGGTTGGACAGTTTACCACAGCAGTTGTTTTAAGATTCTGAATTATCTAACATTGTTTTACTTCAACATGCAAATCATTTTCTTTGTGATGCTATATTTGATGTTAGGAAGATCAATGTCAAATTCATGTCTTTAGCCATTCTAAAGAGAAAAGCTTTATGGCTTAAATCTTGGAATGCTGACATGGTGTATAAAACTAGATTATTATCTCTCTCTTTTCAAGGTAAAAATCTTTTTGGTTCACAATTGGATTCTATTATCTCCACTGTTACTGGTAGTAACGGAGTGTTTCTGCCCCAAGACAAGACATCTTAGGGTAAATTTAAAGCTCCCAATCGTTTTTGTTCCTTTCGTCAGAATAGAAAACAGAAAACTAATTCTTCCCCTAAGGCCTCTGGCTCTAATTGGAGAACATCTCCAAATTGGAATAAATCCAAGCCTTATAAGAAACCAAATCCTGCCCCTAAACCTACATGAAGGTGAAGCCCTCAAGATGGTTCTTCTGGTAGGGGGCAGATTAAAGCTATTTCAAAGAGTTTGGACAGACTCTGTCCAAAATCAGTGGATACAGAATATCATTTCTCTGGGGTGTCAAATAGGACTATTCTGCCTTTTGTTCAGCAAAGTCACTTCATGTCCACAATAGACTTACGGGACACTTACCTTCACAATTCAATTTATCCAGATCACTATCTTTTTCTGAGATTCTCTTTTCTAAGCAAGCATTACCAATTTGTTGCTCTTCCGTTTGGCCTTGCAACAGCACCAAGAATATTCTTAAAAGTTGTAGGTGCCCTTCCATCTGTAATCAGAGAGCAGGGTATTGCGGTGTTCTCTTATTTGGACGATATATTGGTACTAACTCAATCTTTTCATTTAGAGAATCTCACACAAAACAATTTCTGTTGTTTCTTCAAAGATATGTTTGGAGGATCAATTTACCAGAGTTTCTTAATTTCTTAGACAAAGGTCGCCTTTTTAGGTTTCCAGATAGATTCAGTGTCCATGACTATTTCTTACAGAACAGAGACATTTGAGATTGGTTTCAGCTTGTCTAAACCTTCAGTCTCTTATCATTCCCTTCAGTGGCTATGTGCACAATCCTTTTTGGTTGTTTTCGTATGAGACCTCTACAGCTTTGCATGTTGCACCAATGGTGCAGGGATTATACTCTGGCTTTAAGCATATCAGTTGTGATATCTAACACTCAACTCTCTCTGACTTGGTGGTTAAACCATCACCTTATTGTTCAAGGGGCCTCCTTTGTTCATCATACCTGGACTGTGATCACAACAGATGCAAGTCTCGCAGATTGGGGGGCTGTCTGGGGGTCTCTGACAGCACAAGGAGTTTGGAATCCTCAAGAGGCAAGGTTACCAATTAATATTAGAATTCTGTGCTATTTTCAGAGCTCTTCAGGCTTGGCCTCTATTAAAGAAAGAACCGTATATTCGGTTTCAAACAGACAATGTCACAACAGTGGCATATGTCAATCATCAAGGGGGACTAACAGTCCCCTAGCAATGAAAGAAGTATCTTCAATACTTCCTTGGACAGAATCCAACTCTTGTCTAATCACTGCGATTCATATACCAGGTGTAGACAATTTGGAAGCGGATTATCTCAGCCGTCAGATTCTACATCCAGATGTGTTCTATCAGATTGTGCAGATGTGGGGTATTCCAGACATAGGTCTGATGGCCTCTTGTCTAAACAAGAAACTTCCCAGATACCTCTCCAGGTCCAGGGATCCTCAGGCGGAATTGATGAATGCTCTAGCAGTTCCATGGTTTTACCAACCTGCTTCATTTTTTCTTACCTCTAGGAGTGATCTCAAAGATCATAATGGAACAATCTTATGTGTTTCTGATAGCACCAGCATGGCCTCACAGTTTCTGGTATACGGACCTTGTCCAAATGTCCGGTTGCCGACCTTCTTCTGTCTCAAGGCCTGTTATTCCATCTCAAATCTCTAAATTTAAAGGCATGGAAATTGAACACTTAGTCCTTAGTGATAGAGGTTTCTCTGACTCTGTGATTAACACTATGATACAGGCTCGTAAGCCTGTTTCAAGGAAAATATATCACAAGGTTTGGAAAACCTATATTTCATGGTGTTCCACTCATGATTATTTTCGGCATTCTTTTAGAATTCCTAGGATTCTACAGTTTCTTCAGGATGGTTTGGATAAAGGTTTGTCTGCCAATACTTTGAAAGGACAAATCTCTGCTCTTTCTGTTTTATTTCACAGAAAGATTGCTAATCTTCCTGATGTTTATTGTTTCGTACAGACTCGTATCAAACCCTGTTATTAAATCTATCTCTCCTCCTTGGAGTCTAAATTTGGTATTAAATATTTTGCAGGCTCCTCCTTTTGAGCCTTTGCATTTTTTGGACATGAAACTACTTTCTTGGAAAGTGTTATTTCTCTTGGCTATCTCTTCTGCTAGAAGAGTTTCTGAATTGTTTGCTCTCTCTTGTGAGTCTCATCTGATTTTCCATCAAGATACAGCTGTTTTGTGGACTTCGTTTAAATTTTTGCTTAAAGTTGTGAATTCTAACATCATCAATAAGGAAATTATTGTTCCTTCCTTATGTCCTAATTCTAAGAATACTCTTGAAAGGTCTTTGCATTCTTTAGATGATGTAAGTGCTTTGAAATATTATGTTGATGCTACTAAAGATTTCAGAAAGACCTAGTCTATTTGTTATTTTTTCTGGTTCCAGAAAAGGTCAGAAAGCCTCTGCCATTTCTTTGGCATCTCGGTTGAAACTTCTGATTCACAAAGCTTATTTGGAGGCGGAGCAGTCTCCGCCTCAGAGAACTACAGCTCATTCTACAAGATCAGTTGCCACATCTTGGGCTTTCAAGAATGAATTTTGATGTTTTTGGTTCTTCGGAAGCAGCTTTTGGTAGAAAGATTCTTCGGGCAGCTGTCTTGGTTTGATTCTAGTGCCTATGTTTTAAGTTTTTAGAATTTTTGAGAAAACAATTTTTTTTTTTAATTTAATTTCTCAGTGGAAATATCTTCCACATCTTGGGTATTATATCCCATACGTCACTAGCTCATTGACTCTTGCCATATATATGAAAGAAAACACAATTTATGTAAGAACTTACCTGATAAATTCATGTCTTTCATGGTGGCAAGAGTCCATGAGAACAACATAATTTTTTGGGAGTTATTTTTTTTTTATATAAAGTACTTTATTTATCCTGTTCCTCTTTTTTATGCTTTTACTCCTTTTACACCTCACTAACTTGGCTATATATTAAACTGAGGCATGAGTGAGGTGGGAGGTGTATTTATAGGCATTTTAGGTTTGGGAAACTTTGCCCCCTCCTGGTAGGAATGTATATCCCATACGTCACTAGCTCATGGACTCATACCACCATGAAAGAAATTAATTTATCAGGTAAGTTCTTACATAAATTGTGTTTTTTTTTGTTTAGTTTTAGGGGGCCTTTTTATTTTTATTTTTTTAAACTACTTTAATTTTAGGGTAGGGATTCTTTTGGGGGGCTTTTTTTATTTTTTTAGGGTACTTTTAGTTTTAGTATACTTTATTTTTTTTTTCCTCTTTCTGACTATCATCTCTTCACTTGTAACATCACTTCCCTCCCTACAACTCTCCCTACTTCTACCCCTCACTTCACAGAAGAATCAAGTCATTAGATCAGCAACAGCTTGCTAGCTCTCTCAAACCTCTCCTCTCTTCCATCCCCTCCTTTTTCTGCCATGATAAATCTATCTGCCACTATAACTCCGCCCTTACATCGGTCCTTGACAATCTGGCCCCACCTACCATAGCTCAGAAATCATACACTCATCCTCAGCCCTGGCATACTTATCTGACATGATACCTATGCAGATGTTCCCGTACAGCTGAGCGACACTGGAGAAAATCTCGGAGTTTTCTTTACTATAAGTTCATCTTGAACTCTTACTATTCTGCCCTTAATCTATATAAGCAACACTACTTTTCTACTCTGATCTCTACTCTTTCCAACCCAAAATGTCTGTCCTCCACGTTCAATATTCTTCTCTGCCCACCCCCACCTCCTACTACAACTTCTCTCTCAGATCAAGATTTTGCCAGCTACTTCAACAACAAAAAAATCGACTCCATCAGAAATGAAATAGTCTCTCAACATACTACCGGTCTCCCACCCCCTCAAAAGCTCACAATCATCTAAAACCTACATAGCCATAAATGTAACTATTTTGCCCCTGTTACAGAGGAAGAAGTTTCGGCCCTTATACTGTCATCTCGCCTCACTACCTGTCCCCTTGACCCCATCCCCTCACAGCTACTCCCCGCCCTCTTTTCTACTCTTATCGCTATACTCACACACATCTTCAACCTCTCCCTCAGCACTGGTATATTTCCTTGATCTCTTGAACATGCACTGGTCACACCTATCCTCAAAAAAACCTTCTCTTAATCCAGCTTTCCATCCAACTACCGCCCTATTTCCCTACTCCCTCTTGCCTCAAAGCTTCTTGAAAAGCTAGTATATGCACGTCCAGTGGCGGCTCGTGGGTTATTTAAAGGGGGGTTCACGGACCAATTATGTAAAATACTGTAGTATTCCGTCACAAGCAAATGTAGTCTATTGCACAGCAATACATAAATTGTAGTACCAGTTGTGCAAAAATACTGTAGTATATATTAACTTAATAAAAATAAGACTAGGATTGTTTTTTAAGTTAGGGTTCACAAAGGAGTAGCATAGTATGTTTAATTATTATCAAATTTGGTGCAAGCCCTTCATTTTAATTAAAAAATGCCAAGTAGAATTCAGGAAGGGATACAGTAACTCCCCCAAAGAAAGCAAGGGAATACAGCACTCTTTTTTTTTTTTCTTCAAAAACTACAAAAATATTTGTTGAAAAAAATACATACGCATCACCTTAGGGACAACTGCACTAAAAATACATCATATTACTCTCCCAAAACTAGGCACTCATTGGTCTTATAATGAGTGATTTTATTTGCTATATGACATTTCCAGGGTCTAATGAATAGTGAGTGACCCCAAAATATCACATTATAGCATAATAAAGACAAACACTGATTATAACATGTAACAAATTATTAACAAATAAGAACGAAAAGGGTTCCTATACATTTATTTTAGTGTAGAAATCCAAAGTTGTATAGGCTTTCAGAAGGGAGATGCTGAATGCTGCTGTCCAGTGCTGTTCCTATGCAATGCATATATTGAGGATACAGGTTATAATAGGCTAATAACAGTCAGGGACTAAACAGTATGGAGAAGAGTAGGCTGGTACAGTACATGTAATGACATTCAGGCACTATACAGTATATATACTGTATAGTGCCTGAATGTCATATCCTGCTATAGCAGGATAGGATGGCATTGGTATCACTGCATTGCACTGTGCTCTTATGAGTGATTATCTTTATGCAAAGCTAGTGCAGAATCTCTTTTAGTACTTAAATTTACCTCATTAAAAAGTGTTTAGAACTAAATTATATCTGTACTATTTATGCCAGTATGAAAATATGAGATTGCCAATTGTATAATGTAATTTCCTTCCTGTACTATTAAAGTGACATGTAGTATCACCTACTAAGCTGGATACTAAGTTTTGGATGGGTAATCACCTTCAGGACATGACTGCACTCTGCAGTGCCTGCACATGGCTTTGTGGATAGGTATATGGTGTGGTATCTATATAAGAGCTGCTGGACTGGCCTTCAAAGAAAGAGTGCCAACTGGGCACTGCACTGCAATGGGCAAAGCCTGAGAGTTCACTGTACCTACTTGGTGCCCCCAAAGCACTGCCACTATACTCCACAGCAGAGTGGCATGCTGGAACAAGAGGAGGTCCCCACGGATCACCCACAAAAGGAAGGGATATTTGTCACTACTTTTATGGAGGAAACCCCACGATACCCGGCTAGGGAGTATTACAGCTTTCAGATGGCACTTGCCCCTCATGGTAGACTCAAAGTAGAGAACCCTGTGGAGTCCACTTTGATTCTACCATGAGGGGCAAGTGCCATCTGAAAGCTGTAATACTCCCTACCCGGGTATCGTGGGGTCTCTTCCATAAAAGTAGTGTCTGATATTCCTTCCTTGTGTGGGTGATCCGTGGGGACCTCCTCTTGTTTCAGCATGCCACTTTGCTCCCCAAGGGTCTCATTCAACTCTCTGGGACAGCCACTCAGCCCAGGAAATTGAGGACCCTCTGAGGGGATCGGACTGCGGGGTCCCAGGTCCACTGCCCAGGCGGCTGCAGGGGATGGTGGTTCCGACCTGTCAGGGTCTCTGCTCCAGACGGGAGAGTGTTTGGTTGTCACCGCTCCCTGCAGTGCCTCCCTTACACACACTCAGGAAAAGGTTTTCAAAGAATCCTCGGATCAGCTTACCTGGACTGGAGGCTGCTTGTATACTCCCACCTAGCCCAATGTGTACCCATCCCCCCGCACCGGACAGTGCCCACCTACCTCGGTTATACTGCTCTGCCTGGGAATTCTCCCCTCATATAAATGTTCTGGCCTCTGGTATTTTGCTGTGGTGAGCAAAATTTTCTATGGTGAGCAGCTTCCTCCTCTCCCAATAGTACACATGATCTGCGAAAAAAAAGGGCTCCCCCTGCTGCCCGCCCATAGATATGGCCAGCTCACACACAAGAAATTGTGCGATTAGCAGAGGTATAGGCTCTGTTATGGGTGGCGCAGCAGGCACATAGAAAATATGTGCAAGGGACTATGGCTGGCTATACCTCTCTACCGCATGTGCGGTAGAAAAGGGATTTTTTTTATTATTAAACCAACTGGACAGTATTGGAACCTTTTTTGGCTGAATAAATATAATTTTTCCAATAAGGGGCTATTGGAGAAATTATATTTATTCAGCCAAAAAATGTATTTTTTTTACCCTCAGGGGGTTTGGGGGTTCACGTGTGCTTGTGCTCCTATGGAGAGCCTCCACTGTGCACGTCTATCCAATTTCCTTACATTAAACTCCCTCCTTGACCCACTGCAATCTGGATTTCACTCCCTTCACTCCACAAAGACAGCAATTGTTAAGGTTACCAACGACCTACTTACAGCAAAATCTAAAGGCCACTTTTCTCTGCTTATACTTTTCTTGATCTGTCTGCAGCCTTTGATACTGTTGACCACTCTCTTTTGCTCCAAACCGTCCAATCCTTTGGCATCTGTGACACAGCTCTCTCGTTGTTCTCTTCCTATGTGTCTAACCGTACCTTTAGTGTAGCCTTCTCTGAGGCATCCTCTGCCCCGTTATCACTTTCTGTTGGGGTACCGCAAGGCTCTGTCCTCTGTCCCCTTCTCTTCTCAATCTACACATCATCATTAGGTTCCTTAATAAAGTCTCACGGGTTTCAATATAATTTGTATGCTGACAACACCCAAATCTACCTCTCTGCACCAGACCTATTTCCTTCCTTGCTAACCCGTGTCACTAACTGTTTCTCTAATATCTCATCTTGCATGTCCTCTTACTACCTCAAGCTAAATCTTTCCCAAAGCTCCTTATTTTCCCCCTTCTTACAAAATCTCCACCCCCCCATTTCTCTATAACTGTTGATAACTCCATCATTACCCCTACCCCACATGCCAGATGTCTTGGGGTCACACTTGACTCAGATCTTTCTTTCACTCCTCACATTCAGTCCTTGGCTAAAGCCTGCCACTTCCACCTTAAAAACATTTCTTAAATTAGACATTTCCTTACACAAGACACAACTAAGATTTTAATCCACTCTCTCATCCTTTCCCGCCTCGACTACTGCAACTCCATCCTCTCAGGTCTCTCTAGCTGCCGCCTAGCTCCTTTACAATCCATAATGAATGCCTCTGCCAGGCTCATCTTCCTTACACATCACTCTTCATCTGCTGCACCTCTCTGCCAATTTCTTCACTGGCTTCCTCTTGCCTCCAGGATTAAAACAAAATTCTCACTCTGACATACAAAGCCCTCAACTGCACTGCTCCCCCCTACATCTCAGACCTTGCCTTCAGATACTTTCCCTCCCGTCCCCGTCACTTCGCTCATGATCTACTCTCCTCCACTCCTCCACTCTCTTCACATTCCCGTTTACAAGACTTCTCCAGACTTGCTCCCATCTTATGGAACTCTCCTCGCTCCACAAGACTCTCCCCTAGTTTTGAAAGCTTCAAGCGCTCCCTAAAGACTCTACTATTCAGGGTTGCATACAACCTACACTAACCTTCCTATTTCCACTGCTATCCACTTGAACCTATGAGCCCAGCTGTTTGTAGTCCACTTTCATAAGAGCAAACTACAACAGTGCAACTCTCAGCACCCATTTGATCCCTGTAAATGACATCTTATATACTGCCTATGTTTATAGCGCTGCGGAATATGTTGGTGCTCTACAAATACCTGGGGCGGAGCTAGCAGTGGAGCTGACTGGCAGCACAAGCAGAGAGCTCTGTCAGCAGTTTGCCTAAAAACCTCTAAAACAGGGTATATCCCTGATCCTAAACAAAAGTAAAGACCTTAGGGGGACAGGCGGACCTGGTTGGTGCACTTGGATTACAAATTTGTCCGGTCCGGAGGTAGCTCCATACTTCCGGTATTAATCTGACCGGGGGCCTCTTTAGGAAAGACCGAGGCTGCGGCCTACTCCGGTACTCCGGACTGAAACTTTATATATATATAACAATATGCATTATTGAAGGCTGATAACCGGCTCTCAGACAAAACTGTTATTTAAGTGCTGCTCTGGATGTTACTATCCGTGCTATTAGCAGTAATCAAGTGCCTTGACATCAGTCTGTGATCTGGCCTCACACAAGTTGCAGAAAGAAGATTTTTCTATTTATGATGTTTTCTTCTGTATATTTAGTGAGCGGGAAAATCTCCATCTTGTTAATTCATCACATACAGAAAGACCCCAAAGCACACTGCCTTATTTTTCTGCTTAAAGGCTCCCTGTGTTCAAATGATGCTAGCTTAAACTAACAGTCTGGTACCTGGGGGGACTGTGTATACATTTTATTTACACCTTATTTTAACTCTTCGCTGATCGCTGATTATATCCATTCCATATGTGACTAACTTTGGACTTATCTGAATACTATGTCTCAAGTAGCTAAAAGGAGGCCTAAAGTACCACCACAGTTAAAGAGAACAGTGGCAGACCACTTCAAAGACCAGCCTCCCACAAAACCTTTCTCGCCAAGGAACACTCATCCCTCATCAGAAGATACCTGCTCGGAAAACAGTATGGATTTACAACATTTGTCAATGGACAATTCAGCCTCTAATATAGTTGATGTCCTGACCCATCGCATGAATATGCTGCAAGAAACCCTGACCAAAGAGATAAAGAACTCTGCAGCAGATCTTCGTAGAGACATAGCGGCACTGGGAGAATGTACAGAGACTCTGGAACCGAAACATGAAGACTTGGCCGTTGACCACGCCAACCTTTTATCTTATTCCCAGAACCTGTCTGTCCAGATATCAGACCTTGAATTAAAATTAGCTGACATGGAGGACAGGTCTAGACGCAATAACCTGAGATTCAGGGGTGTACCAGAGGAAGTTGGATCAGCTGAACTGGAACCATTTATATTGGAATTATGCCAGCAACTTCTCCCCACATTAGACCCTCCTGGACTTGTGCTAGACAGGGTTCATCGAGTTCCCAGACCGCATAATGTCTCTCAGGATAAACCCAGAGATGTTCTGATTAGAGTACATTTCTTTACCCACAAAGCAAAGTTCCTTCGTGAGATGGCCAATCATCCAACTTTGCCTAAGAAATTTCAGCAAGTTTTGATATTCCCAGATGTCTCCACTTATACACTTCAAAAAAGAAGGACATTTAGAGCCATTACCCAGACCCTGCGGAAGGGTAACATTCGTTATCGTTGGGGTTATCCGACGAAACTTATCATCTCCAAAGATGGCTCTACACACACCATACTGACTCCAAAGAGGGGTTAGACCTCCTTCAAAATTGGGACTTAACACTTCCTGCGGCTCAAGAATTAAGAGACACTGCTAACTTCACACTACATCCTGAGTCTCCTACATGGTGCCCTTTTGCCGCAGCGGCCAACGACATAGTGTTATAAGTATATTTGTACAATACTTCTGTATTTTGCTCTGTGTTTAACTGTTTGTTGATCTAGGTATAATTGGGGCATTTTATGATTACTTATTGTCCTTTATTAGAGCAATTACTTAATAACAATATACAATATCACAGCTATTAACTGACCTATTTAAGTGCACCCTGATTTAATCTTGCCATTGTTTTTTCTGAGACTTGGGGCGAGATTTAGCTACATGGCCTGGTTGCTCACGGTGCAATCCACAAACCTAGACTCTGGTTTTCATATTTGCATTGCTCCTACGGTAAGGGGAATATAAGTGTGAATTCAAGAGACATAAAATTCTTTATATGTTTCAAAACTAGATATATATGCTGTTTTATTTTCCCACTTTGGATCTTAATCATTACTTACACTAGTTAACACACTAATGTTAAGGTGTAAATCCCTATATTTGTTCATATTTGCCCCCTTCAGGTACCAGTTTACCATCTTTGTTACTTTCAATAGTAATATACCCCCCCCTCAGAAATACTGATATTATAATCCCCTGCTACGGGGACCGAGGAGGTCACTTCTGATTACAGTAGTACCTCTTCTGTGGGTGGATTAATATACCACCCTCTCTGGAAAAAAAAAAATTCTCAGCATAACTTGCTCCTGTCCTATAATATTAAGGGTTATTAGTAGCCCAGCTATTAAGTGTCTCTTATAGACAGGCTCCTTTGATATCAGAAATCATAGTTCTACTTAATCTCTATGACATTTTACAAATATCACATCATCCTATTTGTCTAATTGGTTTTTTTTTTATTGTCATACTTCTAGAACTGGGGATCAGAGACTTTTGTTACCCTAGTGGCTGTCGGGAAGACTTCCCTTTTTTCTACAGCTTTTCCAGACATGGTGAGTAATCCTTTCCTTCCTGCCCTATCCTCCTCTTTACCTACATATCGCTTACACCATGGCGCTTCCCTTAATAATGCGTGAAGCTTCTGAAACCCTGACTTTTGCCACTCTAAATGCGAAAGGCCTAAACTCACCAAATAAACGTAGCCTATTGTCTAACCTTATGCATTCCTTAAGAGCTCATATAGTCTTCCTACAAGAGACCCATTGGCTGGACTCTTGTCCAGACCCATTTAGATCCCGGGAATATCCTACAAAATACTACTCTTCATTTGGTGGGAAGTCAAGGGGTGTAGCAATCTTAATCCATAGATCAGTAGGTTTTGAGCATGTTCATGATGAGAGAGATGACCGGGGTAGATGGTTAATATTGATTTGTAAATTAAACGTAATTTTATTTACATTAGTAAACCTATATGCCCCTAACCAATCCCAACCTCAATTCCTGAAAACTCTTCTCTCCAAGGTTGAAACGATTAAGACTGGAACACTAATTTTAGGAGGCAATTTCAATATGGTTTGGGATCCATTGAAAGACAAGCGGGTTCAAAATAATAAGGATATATACACATACACGATCAGCTCAGCTACTAAATTCCGATCCCATATAACACATTATAACTTATTTGATGTCTGGCGAGCACTCCATCCTAGTGACCGAGACTATACATTTTTTTCTAGACCTCACAATACATACTCTAGGCTGGACTATTTTTTTACAGACTCATGGACCCTTAACAGAATTAGTGCATCACAAATTCGAACATGTTCATGGTCTGACCACGATGTTCAGCTCTTCACTCTCACAACGGACATGATTAAGTCCTCTAGACCTTCCTGGAAGCTGCCCAAGTCCCTGTTACATGACAAAGAATTTAAAACATCCCTTCAGGCCTCTATTGCGGAATTCCTTTCGCTCAATGAAGACCCTCAGATCTCAAACCATATCTTATGGGCCTCTCTTAAGGCCTATATTAGAGGTATCTGCATTCAGAAACAGGCCTCAATTAAAACTCAGAAGAGCACCTCATTGGGTCTTCTGGTATCTACAGTGAGAAGAAAGGAATCCATAAATAAAGCTTCCCCCACACCAGACTTGGCGTTCAATCTTTAAGAGACCAAATAGCAGAAAAGGAAATAGAGAGAGTCAAGGATGCCTTTACACATTTTAAACAGCTAATATATTATCAGGGCGACAGAGCGTCGGCGCTGCTGGCCCGGAAATTATGGGGTAGAACAGCTGCAGCTAGAATTCTGGCAATTAACAGAGGTGACACTACAGTCTCCTCACCTAGAGATATTGGGGAGGCATTTGCCTCCTACTATTCTAAATTATACAATATCAAGCTAGATACACAAGACCCTGACTCACAGCCACAAGACATTATCTCATTCCTGAATACATTACAACTCCCGTCTCTATCTGACCCAGCCAGAGAGGAGTTACTAATGCCCTTCACCCTGGTTGAACTCCTTACAGCCATTAAACACATGCAAAACAATAAAGCTCTGGGCCCAGATGGCTATCCGACAGAATTTTATAAGATGTTTTGAACTAATCTGAGTCCTATCCTTCTAAACATTTTTGCTGAAGCTCAGGAACAAGGATCGCTCAGGAAGGAATTCCTGCAAGCTACCATAATTACCATTCCGAAACAAGGTAAAGATCCCACCCAATGCTCTAGTTATAGGCCCATCTCTCTAATAAATATAGATGCTAAATTGTATGCCAAACTTTGGGCTAACCGCTTACGTCTTCTCCTCCCTAGTCTGGTACACCCGGACCAAGTAGGGTTTACATTTGGCAGAGAGGGACCCGATAACACTAGGAGAGTTCTCAATATCCTCTTAGAATCTTCTAGACTAAAACACTCCATGCTGGCCCTGTCTTTAGACACAGAGAAGGCATTTGACAGGGTCAGATGGGAATACATATGGGCGGTGCTTCGCCAATTTGGCTTCCAAAGAGAAATTGTTGTGGCTATTCAGGCGTTATACTCCAACCCATCCGCCATAGTCTTTTTTTTTTTTTTAAATCTTTTTTTTTATTTTATTTGTATCAAGGGATAATAACAAAGCATGTGTTACACATTCAGAAATTTAACAAAAATATGCTAAAACGTGAGAACAAGAAAGTACAACACAGATATAGTGTATCGCATTACATACCAGTCACTTGATATCTCCCCCTGGCGATTACTAATGGTCTCAGCATTAGAGTGTCTGGTCATGTAATGTGTACCCAAGATCCCCAGAACGAAAAACATAAGAAGAGAATATAATGTATCCAATTACAAGCGGTCGCTAACATTTTCGACCGAGCTAGCATATGTATCAACCATTACCCTAGTTATATTCATTAAAAAGTTGAAACAAACAGGACCCCACCTCGGATAGAAATAGTGGGCTCCAGCATGCCTATCCCAATACACCTGGACTCCTCTCTTCTGTGAACCCCTCTCTTCCCCTCCCTTCCCCCCTCTCCTCTTGATCAATCAAGCGTTAAGATTCTCTGCTCTGAACTATCCCTATCTTGGAATATATCCCAAAGATATTCTGCCTATATATATTTGCAGCTTACAGATCAGTGCAGGAGAAATGGCCAAAAATAGTACACATTCATCAGTCAACCAAAATAAACACAAATTGCGTAACAAATAAACGACAAAAAAAAGAAAGAAATGAAAAAAGAGAAAAAAAAAAAAAAACCATCCCCACCCCTCCCTAAACCCTCACTCCGCGTCACCTGCCCAATCCCCAGGAAAGTGGCCTGTTAATATATTTATCAAAACAAAATCGGATTCTCTGAATGGTTTAATCATTTTTTTCTGATATGCTGGAGGCAGGGATCTTATAAATTTCTCCCATTTTCTGAAGAACGCGGGCAAGTATTGCTCGTGCGGGAAGGGCATGTTGTATTGCTCTGTTGTATATTGACTAACTACAGCCGCTTTAAGTTGGACCAGTGTGGGTGTCGAACTTGATTTCCATAGTTTAAGGATGAGATTGCGCCCCGTTAGTATTATTGTATTTATAAGGAGATAAAAAAATTTTAAGCCTTGATATCTCACCAGAAAGAAAATCTCGATGGGGGATAACTCATGCTCCAATTTTAAAACAGTGCTCATCCAATATGCAATCTTATTCCAAAATTGTCGGGTTTTTGGGCAGCTCCATAAACAATAGAATAAGTCTGCATCCAACTTCGAGCATCTGGAGCATAAAACCCTTGCGTTATATCATTTAGAAAGCATACCTGGGGTAAAGTACCTCTTGAGCCCGATTTTTATCTGAGATTCTCTCCAAGTGGTAGGGACCCAATTCTGTTGAATAATTTTGAAGCTTCCTACAATAGTTTGCTCATCTATATCAGGGAATTGGATAGACTATTTAGAAATCATCTCGCCTACCTGTAAATCCGAAGATTTCTGAGTTACCAGTTGGTATAATGGGGAAATCCGAAATTTCCCGGCTGCATACAGGGAAATCCTGGCCTGTAATTCACCCAAAGCCCAATTATTCCCGAAGTTATTATGCAACTCCTGTAAGTATTGCCTGACCTGAAGGTAGGCGTAAAATTCTCGCGCCCCTAGACTAAATTTATTTGCAATTTCAGTGTAGGTTAATATAACTCCGTCTGGTCCCAGAAATCGACTCATGGCATTTAAGCCTTTCAAATCCCAGTCTTTAAATATTTGACTTGAGAGTCCGGGGCAAAAATTGGGATTACCACATATGGGTAGATATTGTGAGAGATACGGGGAGTAATCTAACTCAGTACACAACCTCTGCCATGCTATAATTATATTCCTAAAAGTGGACATGCTAAATATATTCGAAGGGAGAGAGGTCAGCGGGCAATGTAGTAAAGCCTTCAAATTAAATGGGGCCACTGCTCGCGACTCCCAGACGGCCGCCGTGATCAGATCCTTACCCGTTATTCAGTCTAAAGCAAATCTAGCAATGATCACTAGATTATACATCTGAATATTAGGAAGTGTGAGGCCAGCTGCCAGCTTAGAATTCATGAGGCTATGGACGGCAATCCGTGGTTTACTACCTTTCCATAGAAATCTGGAACACGCACTATTATATGTAACAATGTCTTTGTGATGTATAAATAAAGGGATATTTTGAAATATATACATGAGTTTAGGAAAAATAATTGATTTGATCATTGTTACCCGCGCAGATAACGAAATAGGCAGCGAAGTCCATTCATCCAATTTTTTTTTACAGCAACTAACCCCATAGGCGTAATTCAACTTATACCAGTCCTCTGGGTTTCTGGAAATATAGAGCCCTAAATAGTTAATCTGGGAGACTTCCACAAAAGGGTGTTTTACGTCACTTACAGGATTTCTATAGAGCCAAATTAATTCTGATTTCAATGTATTAACCCGGAATCCCGAGATCTCACCAAACTCATGGATAATATCCTGGAGAGTTGGCAGCGAAACCGAAAGATTAGATAGACATATCAACAGATCTTGACGTAATCGTATGGCCAGTGGTTCCAAACTGATATTAAATAATAGGGGAGATAGTGGACACCCCTGTCTGGTCCCTCTGTGCATAGCGAATCGTTGTGAGGTCACATTATTAATAATTACCGAAGAAGTGGGAGCACTATAGATTAACCTAATATAATTGTGAAAAAATCCGGAGAAACCAAATTTCTCTAGAGTGATGAACAGATGGTCCCAACTGACCCGATCGAAGGCCTTCTCAGCGTCAACTGTAAGAATGGCCTTGTCAGGAGTATCGTGGCTATAAGAGGCCTTGTATTTATTCCAATAAGACTCAATGAGAACTAATAATTTCCTGGTGTTTCTCACAGGGTTCCGGCCGGGCATAAATCCAGATTGGTTCTCGTGTATTAGGTCCCCGATATAAGGTTTTAATCTAGAAGCTATGATAGGTGCTAATAATTTATAGTCGGTGATAAGGACAGAAATAGGTCTAAATGAACTGGGAAGCTCCGGGTCCTTGCCCTTTTTTAAAATTAGCGTTATGTTTGCCGCGGCGAAAGAAGGCGAACAATTAATATTATCTGAGAAGTAGAAATTGAATAGCCTAGACAGAATAGGGGTTACCTGAGATTGTAACATTCGATAAAATTCAATGGGAAATGAGTCGGGCCTGGCCGCTTTATTTGGTTTAGCATTTTTAATTGCAGATATAATCTCCTCCTCCAAAATGGGGGCATTAATAACTTCCAGGGCTTCCGGCGCTAGTCTCGGGGTCTTGATCTTCGACCAGAATTTTATTTGCTGTCCTACATTAGATGGTTCTGATTTGTACAAGTCTTGAAAAAAGTCAAAGAACACTCGTTCAATGTCTGGATGACTTGTGAACCTCTTTGTACCTTGTTTAATGGCAGAGATTGCCTGCCTAGGGGAGGATTTAGCTATTCTGGCTAAAAACTTGGCGGATCTACCTGCGTACCCGCTGTATCGCGCTTTAGTTCTAAGTTCTTCTTGTAAGCTATTCTGCTTAATTTGCATGTCACGGAATGCCTTGGCCCTTACATAAGCATCCCAGTGTCCTCTACTAGGGTTGTTTAAGTACGCTCTAAAAGAGTTTTTTACTTGATTTGCACACTGTCTAGCCGCCAGACTACTCTTCTTCTTCTAGTATATCATATAGGATTTGATTTCGCCGCGTAAGACGGCCTTGGAGGCCTCCCAGAACACTTCCACTTTATTCAGGTAGTTACCATTGATCTTAAGATAATCTGCCCACTTAATTTGTAGCCAGTTTTGAAAACTGGCATTGTTGCTTAAGAATTTAGGAAAATATATATGCTTGTGCCCTAAATTCGAACTATGGGGTTTACAGTACAGCAAGATGGCCGTATGATCAGATATAACTATATCTTCTATTTTAGTAACCCAGTCCCATCTTAATAGCGCGTCCGACACCAGAAAATAATCAATCCTGGAGAAGGCTTGCTGAGCATGGGATACACATGTAAATACTCGTGCTTCCGGGTTCTGTACCCGCCAGATATCTACTAAACTCAACTGTGAGCAGAATTTTTGGAAAATACGCACTTTCCTATCTCTGCTGTTAAGGGCTCTTTTTTTAGAGCAATCTAAAGTTGCGTCAGCTGTCAAATTAAAATCACCCGCTACAATTAAATTATGCCCTATAAATCTATGTAATCTAACTATTAAGGCCGCCCAAAAATTCTGTTCGATTTGGTTAGGACCATAAATGTTACAGAGTATATATTTGATCTTTTTAATCACAATCTCCAGGATCAAAAATCTGCCTTCGGGGTCCACTTCAGTATTAGTTATTTTATACTCTAGTTTCCGATTCAGCAAAATGGCGACCCCCCTTTTCCTGGTTGTAGAAGGAGCGGCTATAACTTCCCCAACCCATTTAGTCTTAAGTTTGGGAATTTCTGGGGGTTTTAAGTGTAGTTCCTGAAGAAAAACTATGTCAGGGTTGAATTTCCCTGAGTACTTTATTATGGATTTCCGTTTAATTGGAGAGGTTATGCTGCCCACATTCCAGGAAAATAAATTAATATTAGAGGCCATCAAGTCCTAAATCTGTTGACGTATATATACGGAGGGGAAGCCTACTGAATATAATGGAACAGGGGCAGCAGGGACGCGGGGGAGGGCACAAGGAGGGGATGAGAAACTGAGAGAGAAAAGAAGAAAAAAAAAAAAACACGACAACAAACCACACAGAGCCATACTCTTTAGCCATACAGAAGACTTCTGGGTAGACCCGCGATATTGACTCAGGCTGATTTATGGGACACCTGCTTCTCGGCAAAAATTGTCAGCTTCCAAGACATTGTTTAGTGTGTGAGTGATTCCTTCTTTGGATACCACTAACTTTGCTGGGTAAAACATTTTGATATTATAATTTTCTTTCTGTAATCTACCATAGAAGAAAGACATGTCTCTTCTCTTAGATAGAGTTTCAGAAGAGAAATCTTGAAAAAGTAGTAACTTGTGGGAATCCAGGACAAAAGGCATACATTTCCTATAATACTTAAGGTATAATAATTTGTCTTGGAAGTTTACAAACTTAAATATCACAGGCCTCGGTCTCTGGCCCTCAGTATGTTCCCTGCGTGGCCCTATTCTGTGTGCCTTCTCTATCTGAAAGGGAGTGGCCGGAGCTGGAATCAGTAAAGCCTTGGGTAATGTATTAGTTACAAAATTCAGTAAATCTTGAAATTCGGGTGATTCGGGGAGGCCAATCACTTTTAGATTGTTACGTCTTGAGCGATCCTCAAGATCTTCGATCTTGGCTTGTAACGCTCCTATCGTTTTGCTATATGCATCCACAGTGGAATCATGAATATTGAGTCTGTCTTCAAGATTAGATACTCTGTTTTCAGCTTCATCTAGTCTTGATGAAAACTGCCGAACCTCTGCCGTGAGATTGGATATCTCATTCCTGATCTCAAGTTTGATCAGATCGAATTGCGGCAGCAGAATTTTAGCAACTTCCGCTGCATATTCTGACATACTATTACCCAGGGAGATCCCTTTCTCTGGGGGAGTGTCAATGCTGGCATCCAGAGTCCTGCCACTCCCTTTTTTATCTTTAGCTTTAGGGGGCATATTGGAAGGTGAGCTCCTTTGTAGCATATATCTATCCATGAACCAAAGGACCAATAAACTTTAGATAGAATATTCGAAGTCTATGAATAAAGGGAGGGGACAAAACAAAAAAAAAAAAAAAGAGGAGGAGGAGGGAGGGAAACAGAGAATAGGGCGTATCTAGGTCCCAGGACGAGGACGGGGCACGGCGCGCTGGAACCCACACAAATATGACTCTATCTGTCTGATTCTGCAAGAATGCCTACTCTTAGACCTGGTGCCTGTCTTTGGTCAACTTACAAATCTTTCTGTACAATTAACCTAATATGGACCAAGATAGTGTAGCAAAGTCCTAGGGACTATTAGTAAAGTGTAAGTGCTTCTGAAAGAGAGAGAGGGGGAGGGGAGAGAAGAAAAAAAATTCCCTCTACCCTACCCTGCCCTATCTCTGCCAGTCAAGTGCTGTTTGAAAAAGGTGCTTTCAATAGAGCGTATATTCGTGCAAATTAGAGTGAATTGGATAGCTTAGTGATTTAATGCCCTAAACCAGGGAGATAGTAACTTTGTTACTACTGACATGATTAAAAAGACCTTACAATTAGGTGCAAACTCCTAGTCTTGACTACAATTCTAACCTAATGTGCCATTCAAATGGAGAACTGTGTTCAGTAAAAATGTGCGAATAACTTACTTATATAATAAGTGTGACCCTAAAAATTATTTACAAGCTAACAGACAATCTAACAGACAATCGTCCCTGACCAAAAAATCTTGTGTAACCTGGCATAGTAGTAAGCATGCGAAATTTGCTTACCACTAGAACAAGTTAGAAGCTTTGAGTATCAACTAGTAGTATAAAGTGTATCTAATACCCTATGAAAAAGGTGTTCTACCTTAATATAAAGCCCAACTATAACAAAACAAAAACAAAAAAACAAAAAAAAACACAGAAAACAAAACCACACAAATTAACTACATAGCTTTGTACAAACGACTTTCATAGTGAGTAATAAATGTCAGCAGTTTAAACTCAGCAACCGAAAATAAGTGACCTGCGAAAGCAAAACAAAAAAGAAAAAAAAAGCAAGAAAAAAAAAATTAGAAGAACCAAAAGTCTGCTTAATGACACAAAGTCCCCTAGGTTCTTGCAATCTCAATATGAGCCTTCACTTGTCAAATCCAGCTGGAGAACCTTTCATGATAAGGGAGCCAAGTCAATTGGAGATAAGCATAATAATAAGTTTAGCGGCTAGTGTCAAATATAATGTAAAGTTCCAATTCTGCCACTCTCTTAAGTGTGCCACAGAAAAAAGTGTCTTAACTTGTGTAACAGAGCAAAAACACTGGCCCTTGTCCTAAGGCTCCTGGCTCCGTTTCCAACGACATATGGACATTTCTCACCCAGAGGTAGACAAATGAACGTTACTGGCTTTAATCGCTACAGATTTAGGTTAGACCTGTAGCCCATAATGTCAATAAAGTCTGAGACTTATCCTGTAACTTTGTCCAAAAACTTTTATGTATTTAGGTCGTAAAGCGGACACAGTACCTTAATTTTGCGCCGTTCCAGCTTCTAGTAAGATGATGCCTCTCTCAGCGCTTCCGCTATCCTTGCGGACTATCGGCGCTGAATAATCGTGACGTAGCAGAGGGCCCACAGGAGGCGACGTTTGAGCAGGTGATACGGGGGCCCAGCGGGACCACCTACAGGAGTATCCAGTCCGGCCGGGTATGGAGTCTCGCCAGGCACCTCGCTGCAGCTGATCCTAGGCTCCGGGGGGCGGAGCAGAGCTGAAACCTACCCAGCAATCCTTCCGTCACAGCCAGGGTACTCAGGTATTGTACAGGAGAGATGGCCCAACCAGGTGGGCTAGAGCAGCTCTATTCCGAGTCGGGTGAAACCAGGCACCCAGGGACCAGTGTGGCAAGGCCCGGTAAGGTCGAGAACGGCTCTCCAACTATCTCTCATCCGGGTAAGCTGTACTTCGACCGCTGGGAAGATAGGCAAAGTCCGTTAATTAGGTAATGGGTTTAGTGGGTCAAAACAGCGGTCAGCTCCTTGAACTGTCTGTGCACCAGCCACCGTGCACCATTCGGCTGTAGCCGTAGACTTCCAACGCCGGATCGTAATCCAGGTACCCAAGCCTAGTGCAGGCCAAGGGAAAACAGCGTGGATTGTTGCTGGTATTAGGCCTCACATAGAGGCGCGGAGCTTTCAGAGATACCTGCAGATACCTGCAGCTACCTGTCGGCCCCGCCTCCAACTGGAAGTCCACATATGTCCCCATCCGCCATAGTCAAAGTTCTGGGATTTATTCCCCATAACAAATGGGACTCGACAGGGCTGTCCTTTGTCGCCCTTAATCTTTACATTGGTGATTGAGCCCCTAGCACAAGCCATTCGAAATTCACCTTTAATACATGGAGTCCCAGTGAGTCAGGAGGGTGAAAAGATTGCACTTTTTGCAGATGATGTAACGCTTTTCTTATCTAACCTGCTAGGATCTTTACCTGCAGTTTTTGACATTATACATAACTTCAGTAAACACAGTTATTATAAAATAAATGTCTCTAAGACGGAGGCTCTACCCATCCATATCCCTGACCTTACGTTAGATATTTTACGGTCGACTTACGATTTCCACTGGGCCAAGGATACAATTAAGCATTTAGGGGTACAATTAGGCCCGGATTTAAAATTAGTAAATGATAAGAATTACAATTATATTTTCCAAGAAATCTCTTCCCTTCTAAATTCGTGGAAATTTTATGAAATTTCTTGGCTAGGCCGCATAGCCTCGTTGAAAATGACAATCCTGACGAAAATGTTATATTATTTCAGGTGCTTACCCCTTAATCTTCCCAAGGTGAGACTTGATAAGTTTCACTCATTATTTCAAAATTATGTATGGGGTTCCTCTAGGCCAAGACTAGCAGGGAAAACGTTACAAAAAAGATTTGATCAAGGAGGTGTAGCTATGCCCAACATACTCCATTACTATGAGGCGGCCCGCTTGACACATATCTTGGCATGGTCGGATAGGGGTGAACCTCCAAGATAGAAAGCTATAGAGTGAGCAAAATTGCCGAAAGGGTTAGACCTTGAGGACTTACCCTGGGTCCCGACTTACCATTTGGATAAAACAAGGATCAGGAACGAGATAGTGCTAGAAAACCTAAGAGCGTGGCATTCTCTCAGACATTTATCCAATATAGCACCCCATCCCTCACCAATACACTCGCTCCGAGGACTCCTTACTAATCTCCCAGACACACATGGTGCCCACTGGCACACTTGGAATGTACAAACTGTCTCCCAACTCTATATATCAGGCACTCCCCCCTCCCAAGAGACTTTGCTCTCCCGATTCCAAATCCTCCTCCTTGGTTTCCTTTTGAATATGCCAGACTGTATCACTGGCTACTATCTTGGGGTTTCCCCAAATCAGATTGGCGCCCGCATAAAAACTGGGAAAAAATGTGGATGTCCAAAACTAAATTGCCTAAAACCCTCTCATGGCACTATGATTCAAATGTCATGTAACTCTGATAGGATTTGGCAGCTTCGGGCTTGGGAATATGACATGACCATTATTATCTCAGACAAAGACATCCAACTGGCGACTGTACTCACAAAAAAAAACACTACAGTGTGTGAATTCCATTGAATCCTACATGAAAATGTTATTGCGTTGGTACTACACCCCAGCCAGGCTTTCACGAATATTTCCTGGTCAGTCCCCCTTATGTTGGAGAAACTGTGGAGAAAGAGGTTCAGATATCCACATATGGTGGAATTGCCCAGTGATAGCTGATTGCTGGAAACGAGTGTTTCAGATGTTTAAGGACATAGGGCTTAATTTGCCTCAAAGACCAGATCTTTCCTCCCAAAAAACTCCTAAAACCTCAGTCTAAACTGGTCATCTTTATCCTTGCAGCCACAAAACTTTGCATAGCAAGAGCTTGGAAGCAATCTGCACCCCCTGAGATTTCAGAAATCCATAAGACGATACATTATTATGCCAAGATGGAACACAATTTTTATCTTACAATAGATAAAGAGGACCTATTTTGGGGCATATGGGAACCCTGGTTCGACTATATTGAAACTCTCAATCAGTCTGATTAGGCTTGGGCCTCTTTACCTCTCTGCGCCCCTGATGCTACCCTTCCTACATTTTCTGTCACCTATACCCTCCCTTCCCCCCCCCAACGCGTCTGGAACTACTCCTTAGGGAGCTTCCCTTGAGACTGATAGCTACGACTACAAAGTTGAGTATAACTTGATCATACTACTTGTCCTACTGTTAAATCTGATTTTTTTTCAGTTATAAGTGCAATTATTTGTTCTATTTAATGAAGTTATTCTGTTGTAATGTTTATATAGACAACTACTGAGAATACGCTGTGGAGTATATGTTTAGGTGTAACTTACAGATATGTTTAGATATTATGGACCAAAATATGTGGACTAAGGCTAATATTAATACTAACTATGGATGACATCCGGCTGTAATTTTACCTGTATTAGACGCTGTTTTGCCATTGAAGTGGAACCAATTCTGGACACATAAGTCGCTGTTATGTGATATATGCTATTGTTCTATATCCATGTATTTTTACTATAGTAGTTGCACTGCTATTTCTGTACACTTTATTTTGCAAATAAAAATATGTTATAAAAAAATTAAAAAATTGTGATGGGGTTGTGGCAGTTTAGGAGTTATTATAATGTAGGGGTTATTGCATTCGGGGGTTGTGGCAGTTTAGGGGTTAGTAGCGTAGGGCTCTATAGGTTTATATTGCGGGGATTCATTAAAAGAAAAACAAATAAACAAATGTATTAATTAATTTTGTTAATACATTCTTTTTTTTATTCTTTTAATACGTACAGGCTACCATTCGTTAATTTGCTTGTGTACAGAATAAGCACGAATTAGACAATATTTGGATGAATACAGATATGTCAGAATCCGAATGCACAAGTATACTGAATAACAAGAGGGGGATTTAGAGACCCTAGAAGTTTCAGTCTCATTAGTGAACAGATATTTTTCCAGTTTTGCCCAAAGATGATGTTAGCAAAAGACACTCAAAGACTCATGATGATGCTCCTCAACAGAAGATGAGTAAAGAAGAATATCATCCAGGTAAACAATTACAAACTAATCTAAAAAAATATCATTAACAAAATGCAGAAAGGTGCCAAGTTCATTACAAAGCCTGAAGACACATTAGTGCTGAAAGCTAGCTTTCAGTAATTACCCTCATGGATTGGATACAAATCAAAATAGAAGCCCCTCTAAAATATATTTTAGGAAACATCTTGGCTTCAATCAAACAATCCAAAAGTTCTGGAATGAGAGAGAGTAACAATCCATGACGAACTTATTCAATTCATGATAGTCAGTGTATGGACAAAGAAACTGACTGGGTGGGTAATTAACTCTGTGAAACATCCAACCATAAAGAATCACCTCTCCAGAAAAGAGGCTGATAAGACAGTTGTAGGGATGATGTGGAGGTTTTTTCTTTCATATAGGTGATAAGTTCACAATCCATTACTCCTGGGAATTACCTTTCCTGTTACTAGGAGGAGGCAAAGATTCCCAAACCTCAGAGCTCTTTATAAACCCTCCCACCTCTATAGTCCTCATTCTTGTCTTTGCCTCCGCTGGAGGTAGGTGAAGAATAAAGATGTGCAAGATTGTTATTGTATTTTATGGTTTCCTGGTTTCTTCAGTACTGATTTAGTCATGAGGGGCATGTTTGGAGTATTAGGATTAAGCTTATCTTTATCCTTTTTATTTAAAAGGATACAGATATTATTTTCTGACATTTAGTGCAGGAAACTTCCTTTGCACTTATATGTATTTTTATTTTCTTACTCCAGGACATGCTTAATACCTTCTACTAATAACGTTCTCAGTACTAGTTTAAAAGCATTTGAGGTAAGTTTATGTTTTAGGGGGCGGATCTATCTTATGATGGAAACCATGAGGAATGCCCTTAACCAGTTTATTAGTGTTAGCTTCATTAGCACATATACTTTGAGCTCAGAGCGATATTTCTTTCATATAAGTGGCGAGAGTCCATGAGCTAGTTACTGATAGGATATACATTCCTACCAGGGGGGGCAAAGTTTCCCAAACCTCAAATGCCAATAAATACATCTCCCACCTCACTCATAGTTCAGTTTTAAAAACTTTGCCTCCTTAGGAGGTGGTGAAGCATGAGGTGCTTGATTTCTTCAGTGAAAGGCGCTTCTAAGCATATTGAAGCCCAGTTCCTCTCTAAGTGCAGTGTTTGACTGAAGGATGTGACGGGAGTATTGCCTGATGATACCATGTTTTCACCTATGGGAAAGCTTTCCATAAGGCTCTCTGTAAATCGGTTGCAGGGATTCATGCCTCCCTTTATAGATTGACAATATACTCTTGTACCATTACCTCTGCTGATATATTTCAGTACTGGTTTGGCTGTCTGCTATATGTGGATGAATGTAACTTACACGGTAAGTATAT
The DNA here is from genome assembly GCF_027579735.1 of Bombina bombina. NCBI lineage: Eukaryota > Metazoa > Chordata > Amphibia > Anura > Bombinatoridae > Bombina > Bombina bombina. Next base: position 479,730,927 of record NC_069501.1, read on the forward strand.
ACTTTTATTATATAAGACATGTATTGGGCACTTTTTAAGTAAAGTTGTTATATATTGTTTGTATACATGCCTTAAAGGGACATAATACTCATATGCTAAATCACTTGAAACTGATGCAGTATAACTGTAAAAAGCTGACAGGAAAATATCACCTGAGCATCTCTATGTAAAAAAGGAAGATATTTTACCTCACAATTTCCTCAGCTCAGCAGAGTAAGTTCTGTGTAAAAAGTTATACTCAGCTGCTCCCAGCTGCAGGTAAAAAAATTAAAAAAAATGAAGAAATGAACAGCAGCCAATCAGCATCAGCAGTGCTGAGGTCATGAACTCTTACTGTGATCTCATGAGATTTGACTTAACTCTCATGAGATTTCATAGTAAGCTTCCTTTACCTGATTGGTGAAATAATATGAGAGTGCACAATGCTAGTACCTTCAGATGTCCCAGGACAAACACACTAAAATGCTGCTTAGAAATCCTTTACAATGGGAGGTGGCTACTGAGGAACTTTTGAGGTAAAATATCTTTCTTTTTTACATAGAGATGTTCAGGTGATATTTTCTAATCAGCTTTTTACAGCTATGCTGCATCACTTTCAAGTGTTTAAACATTTGGGTATTATGGCCCTTTAAGTCAGTGATTCGGTGCTCTTTTTTTAACAACTTTATTTGGTGGCTAAATATTTATTTGTCAAGGTTGGTAGAGTTTGTGAAACATACAGGGTTATTTTCTGGAGCTAGTAATTTATTTATAAATTAGGATGCTACATATTATGTTGGTCTCATGGAATCTTTATAATCACATTTTATGCAGCTATAATAGATGTATTCATTAGGCTTTATTTAGGTACATTTAATTTTTTGAATATACAAACCAATTCTTACCTGCTTTTTAGAGTGATAGGTATAATAGAAATTTGCCACTTAGAGAGCTTTCATGCAGCATTATTTTATGAATCAGTTTTGTTTTTTTATAAATTTTCGCTCTGTTATATATATCATATATAGGAGCAAGGATTGAAATTTGCAGAATTAATTTGTTTTTGTGTTTCAAATTATTATTTTTTGCAATGATGTCTCAAACTGAACCTGCCTCTGATGTTACCATAGGATTTGAGCTACCTGAACACATATCTACCAAAGCTAAGAGTGTTTATTGTAAAAAAGCTGATCTAAATTCTTCAGCTCAATTATGTGGCTCTTGTTTTGACAATTTGTTAAATGCTGATAATATATCTGAGTACACATGCACCCATTGTTATTCCATCTCAGTCTAATGTACATAGCATTCCTGTAGAAATTAAAGATTTTATTGCTGCAGCTGACTGCTATTCCGCCTTCAATTAAACGTGAAAGGATTTTGCAACATTATCCTAAACTTAGTGACTTAAGTTCTGACCTTAAGCATAATGATGTATCCTCTTCTGATGGGGTGGAATTTTCTCTGATTCAGAGGATGCCATGTCAGAGACAGATATAGACAAATCATCTTTTTTATTTAAGATAGAATATATTCGCTCTCTCTTATAGGAAGTTTTGTTTATTTTAGGTATTGAAGAGTCTAAACCTCCTGATGATAAAGCTAGTAACTGTCTAAAATCTGTATTTAAGACTACTGTTATTACTCCTGAAGTATTTCCTATTCCAGACACTATCTCTAATGTGATTGCTAAAGAATGGTCTAAGCCTGGTACCTCTTTTAACCCTTTTTCTAGGTTTAAGAAATTATATCCTTCATTTGTGGCCAATTTAGAACTTTGGGAAACAGTTCCTAAAGTTGATGGGACAATTTCCACTCTTGCCAAACGTACTACTATTCCTATGGAAGGCAGTACTTCTTTTAAGGATCCTTTAGATAGGAAGCTTGAATCTTATCTAAAAAGGGCATATTTACATAATGGCTATATTCTTAGACCTGTTATATCTATGGCTGATGTTGCTGCTGTTGCTGCTACTTTTTGGTTGGACAGTTTAGCACAGCAGTTGTCTTTATATTCTGAATTATCTAACATTACTGTTTTACTTCAACATGCAAAGCATTGTATTTGTGATGCTATATTTGATGGTATTAAGATCAATGTTAAATCCATGTCTTTAGCCATTTCAACTAGAGGAGCTTTATGGATTAAATCTTGGAATGCTGACATGGTGTCTAAAACTAGATTATTATCTCTCTCTTTTCAAGGTAAAAATCTTTTTTGGTTCACAATTGGATTCTATTATCTCCACTAGTACTGGTAGTAAGGGAGTTTTTCTGCCCCAAGACAAGAAATCTAAGGGCAAATTTAAAGCTCTCAATCGCTTTTGTTCCTTTCGTCAGAATAGAGAATAGAAAACCACTCCTTCCCCTAAGGCCTCTGGCTCTAATTGGAGACCATCTCCGAATTGGAATAAATACAAGCCTTATAAGAAATTAAATCCTGCCCCTAAACCTATATGAAGGTGCAGCCCTCAAGATGGTTCTAAAGCTATTTCAAAGAGTTTCGACAGACTCTGTCCAAAATCAGTGGATTCAGAATATAATTTTTCTGGGGTATTGAATCGGCTTCAGAATAAGACCTACTTTGGGAAAATTCTTTCTTATCCATGTACCAAAAAAAAACCAGTAAAAGCTGAAGCCTTTCTAAAATGTGTTTCAGATCAAGAACTTTCAGGGGTTATTGTTCCAGTTCCACAAAAGGAACAAGGATTTGTTTTTTATTCAAATCTATTCATTGTATCAAAGAAGTAAATTCTTTCAGACCAATTTTGGATCTGAAAACTTTAAATCGTTTTGTAAGAGTCCCAACTTTCAAGATGGTGACTATAAGGACTATTCTGCATTTTTTCCAGCAAGGTCATTTATGTCTACAATAGACTTACAATACAATAGACAGGACGCTTACCTTCACATTCAGATTCATCCAGATCACTATCAATTTCTGATATTCTCTTTTCTAAACAAGCATTACCAATTTGTCGCTCTTCCTTAATTGGACAATATCTTGAAACTAGCTCAATCTTTTCATTTAGCAGAATCTCACACAAAGAAACTTCTGTTGTTTCTTCAAAGACATGGTTGGAGGATCATTTTACCAGAGTTTCTTGATTCCTCAGACAAAGGTCACCTTTTTAGGTTTCCAGATAGATTCAGTGTCCATGACTCTATCCCTAACAGAAAAGAGACATTTGAGTTTGGTTTCAGCTTGTCTAAACCTTCAGTCTCTATCATTCCCTTCAGTGGCTATGTGCATGGAAGTTTTAGGTCTTATGATTGCAGCATCGGACGCAATCCCTTTTGCTCGTTTTCATATGAAACCTCTACAGCTTTGCATGTTTCACCAATGGTGCAGGGATTATACTCAGATATCACAACTGATATACTTAAATCCCAACACTCAACTCTCTCTGACTTGGTGGTTAAACCATCACCTTATTGTTCAAGGGGCCTACTTTGTTCATCCTACCTGGACTGTGATCACAACAGATGCAAGTCTCACAAGTTAGGGAGCTGTTTGGGGGTCTCTGCCAGCACAAGGAGTTTGGAATCCTCGAGAGGTGAGGTTACCAATCAATATTTTAGAAAACTCTGCTATTTTCAAAGCTTTTCAGGCTTGGCCTCTATTAAAGAGAGAATCATATATTCGTTTCAAACAGACAATGTCACAACAGTGGCATATGTCAATCATCAAGGGGGACTCACAGTCCCCTAGCAATGAAAGAAGTATCTTCAATACTTTTTTGAGCAGAATCCAACTCTTGTCTAATCACTGCAATTCATATACCAAGTGTAGACAATTTGGAAGCGGATTATCTCAGCCGTCAGACTCTACATCTGGGGGAGTGGTCTCTCCATCCAGATGTGTTTTATCAGATTGTGCAGATGTGGGGTCTTCTAGACATAGATCTGATGGCCTCTCGTCTAAACAAGAAACTTTCCAGATACCTCTCCAGGTCCAGGGATCCTCAGGTAGAATTGATGGATGCTCTAGCAGTTCCTTGGTTTTACTAACCTGCTTACATTTTCTTTCATGTAATTAGCAAGAGTCCATGAGCTAGTGACGTATGGGATATACATTCCTACCAGGAGGGGCAAAGTTTCCCAAACCTCAAAATGCCTACAAATACACCCCTCACCACACCCACAAATCAGTTTTACAAACTTTGCCTCCTATGGAGGTGGTGAAGTAAGTTTGTGCTAGATTCTACGTTGATATGCGCCCCGCAGCAGGTTGGAGCCCGGTTTTCCTCTCAGCGTGCAGTGAATGTCAGAGGGATGTGAGGAGAGTATTGCCTATTTGAATTCAATGATCTCCTTCTACGGGGTCTATTTCATAGGTTCTCTGTTATCGGTCGTAGAGATTCATCTCTTACCTCCCTTTTCAGATCGACGATATACTCTTATATATATACCATTACCTCTGCTGATTTTCGTTTCAGTACTGGTTTGGCTTTCTACAACATGTAGATGAGTGTCCTGGGGTAAGTAAGTCTTATTTTCTGTGACACTCTAAGCTATGGTTGGGCACTTTTTTATAAAGTTCTAAATATATGTATTCAAACATTTATTTGCCTTGACTCAGGATGTTCAACATTCCTTATTTCAGACAGTCAGTTTCATATTTGGGATAATGCATTTGATTCAATCATTTTTTTCTTACCTTAAAATTTGACTTTTTCCCTGTGGGCTGTTAGGCTCGCGGGGGCTGAAAATGCTTCATTTTATTGCGTCATTCTTGGCGCAGACTTTTTTGGCGCAATTTTTTTTTCTGTTTCCGGCGTCATACGTGTCGCCGGAAGTTGCGTCATTATTGACGTTCTTTTGCGCCAAAAGTGTCGGCGTTCCGGATGTGGCGTCATTTTTTGGCGCCAAAAGCATTTAGGTGCCAAATAATGTGGGCGTCTTATTGGGCGCTAAAAAAATATGGGCGTCACTTTTGTCTCCACATTATTTAAGTCTCATTATTTATTGCTTCTGGTTGCTAGAAGCTTGTTCACTGGCATTTTTTCCCATTCCTGAAACTGTCATTTAAGGAATTTGATCAATTTTGCTCTATATGTTGTTTTTTCTTTTACATATTGCAAGATGTCCCACGTTGCAACTGAGTCAGAAGATACTTCTGGAAAATCGCTGCCTGGTGCTGGAGCTACCAAAGCTAAGTGTATCTGCTGTAAACTTTTGGTAGCTGTTCCTCCAGCTGTTGTTTGTATTCAATGTCATGACAAACTTGTTAATGCAGATAATATTTCCTTTAGTAAAGTTCCATTACCTGTTGTTGTTCCATCAACATCTAACACTCAGAGTGTTCCTGATAACATAAGAGATTTTGTTTCTAAATCCATTAAGAAGGCTATGTCTGTTATTCCTCCTTCTAGTAAGCATAAAAAGTCTTTTAAAACTTCTCATTGTTCAGATGAATTTTTAAATGAACATCATCAGTCTGATTCTGATAATGGTTCTTCTGGTTCAGAGGATTCTGTATCATCAAAGAAAAAGAAGAGAAAGATAGGGGCTATTATAGCACTCATACTTACTTACATGGATATGAAGTTAGTTAAAAAACTATACTTTAATTATTTAAAAGACATGGGGTAAATACCCCTACCGTTAAACACAAACCACTACCAAACATCAGAGAAACTAAAAACAAGCAAACAGTCACTTCTCTGTTTCCTGGCCGATAGCAGGAAACGTCGGCATCAGGTGGCTGAAGTGACTGAGCGGCAAGATTAAAATATTTAGAGCAAACGCGTTCGGCTATGACCTAGCCTTTCTCAATGCTATATTTTTTCGCTGACAGTTAGTAAGCCCGAGGCTACCGGATGCGCGGACTTTTATACACATTTACAAACCAACAGTTGGCCAATTGCATGGGTTTCCAGGAAGACGCCTTCTTAGTATCCAATGGTTACGCTGGGTGGAAGACGCCTACTAACCGGATTGGGCTGTGTGGCTGAGAAGTGCAATTGATGTGTCGCGCATGCGCATTAATCCACAGGTAGCATGTAGAGAGAATCACTTGTAAGACAACTGCTATGTTAAAATATATATTTACCAATTGAACGGATAAATATCCTATCCAATCGGAGACTCTTCAAAACGTGAATACCATAAAATTATGAGATATTACATTCGATCGGTTCAAATATATTGATTATCCATATACCAATACTCAATAGTGTTATAACGTCATGAAACTTTCACCGCACTAATATTATTTATAACCATATATCAAACTAATATACGCTTAACACTGCACAAAGAAAGCTGTACTATTGTGATTAAGGATTTTCACATAAGTATCTAACAAAACTTCTATCTTTATTATCATTATGTTTTGTTACGCACTGGATTATTATGGATCCCAAAAGAAATACCTATTTAAATGGTGCTAGAATATTAGACAATTCATGTTGATTACACTAACGCTTTAATAAATATATATGTATGACCTGTCCCAATCATATAAACATGATATTTAGTCTGAATCCTAATCAGATTGGATTCATTATTCCACATATATTAAATAGTGATGGGCATGAATATACATACATATACATACATGCTGGGAATAATCTTTAACCCATCATGTCTAAAACTCTAAGATACAAAGCTAAAGAAATCCCCATATAATTCTAAAAAATATATGCTAGAAGTTTGTTTTTACACAATGGACAAAAAAATGTCCTATCACTACAGAAAAACTATATTTAAGATATGGGGCTATCATTAGACTTATAGGATTTCTATGGATGGGATCCAATGTATAACTATCCATGTGTAGCGATACTAATTAGTGTAAAAGGTAAGTCTTAAGCTTAACCCTCACTAATAATATGTCTACCTTTTAAGTCACATATTATCTGCTTAAAAATGTACAAGTGACGCAATGGTATTAAATCTATGGTTATAATATAAGTTTACAATTCTACTATTGACAGCATCACTATAATACTTAGTAAATCGATGACTTTGAATCCAGGGAAAATACCTTATTAATAATGTTAAGTTTATGGTCTAAAAAGAAAGGTATTACTTAAATATATATTTTCTGGGTCCCAATCTACAAACATATGATATTGACTAGAAATCCTAGAGCATAAGGATCCTAGTTAGACATATATTATCTGAAGATTGGGACCAATAAGCTGTTATCTACTGTATATCTTGTAGCTGTAACTTATATTACATAGGAATGACAACAAGGAGCATGGGCACACGCATAACTGAACATCTTAGTAATATTAGAACAGCTCAAAGAGACGTAGATAAATCTAAACAAATTTAGATCCTTTAGATAGGAAAATTGAATCCTTTCTAAGAAAAGCTTATTTGTGTTCAGGTAATCTTCTTAGACCTGCTATATCGTTGGCTGATGTTGCTGCAGCTTCAACTTTTTGGTTGGAAGCTTTAGCGCAACAAGTAACAGATCATAATTCTCATAGCATTATTCTTCTTCTTCAACATGTTAATAATTTTATTTGTGATGCCATCTTTGATATCATTAGAGTTGATGTCAGGTATATGTCTCTAGCTATTTTAGCTAGAAGAGCTTTATGGCTTAAAACTTGGAATGCTGATATGTCTTCTAAGTCTACTCTGCTTTCCCTTTCTTTCCAGGGTAATAAATTATTTGGTTCTCAGTTGGATTCTATTATCTCAACTGTTACTGGAGGGAAAGGAACTTTTTTACCACAGGATAAAAAATCTAAAGGTAAATTCAGGTCTAATAATCGTTTTCGTTCCTTTCGTCACAACAAGGAACAAAAGCCTGATCCTTCATCCTCAGGAGCGGTATCAGTTTGGAAACCATCTCCAGTCTGGAATAAATCCAAGCCTTTTAGAAAATCAAAGCCAGCTCCTAAGTCCACATGAAGGTGCGGCCCTCATTCCTGCTCAGCTGGTAGGGGGCAGATTACGTTTTTTCAAAGAAATTTGGATCAATTCCGTTCACAATCTTTGGATTCAGAACATTGTTTCAGAAGGGTACAGAATTGGTTTCAAGATAAGACCTCCTGCAAAGAGATTTTTTCTTTCCCGTGTCCCAGTAAATCCAGCGAAGGCTCAAGCATTTCTGAAATGTGTTTCAGATCTAGAGTTAGCTGGAGTAATTATGCCAGTTCCAGTTCTGGAACAGGGGCTGGGGTTTTATTCAAATCTCTTCATTGTACCAAAGAAGGAGAATTCCTTCAGACCAGTTATGGATCTAAAAATATTGAATCGTTATGTAAGGATACCAACATTCAAAATGGTAACTGTAAGGACTATCCTGCCTTTTGTTCAGCAAGGGCATTATATGTCTACAATAGATTTACAGGATGCATATCTGCATATTCCGATTCATCCAGATCACTATCAGTTTCTGAGATTCTCTTCCCTAGAAAAGCATTACCAGTTTGTGGCTCTGCCGTTTGGCCTAGCAACAGCTCCAAGTATTTTTACAAAGGTTCTCGGTGCCCTTCTGTCTGTAATCAGAGAACAGGGTATTGTGGTATTTCCTTATTTGGACGATATCTTGGTACTTGCTCAGTCTTCACATTTAGCAGAATCTCATACGAATCGACTTGTGTTGTTTCTTCAAGATCATGGTTGGAGGATCAATTTACTAAAAAGTTCATTGATTCCTCAGACAAGGGTAACCTTTTTGGGTTTCCAGATAGATTCAGTGTCCATGACTCTATCTTTGACAGACATGAGACGTCTAAAATTGATATCAGCTTGTCGAAACCTTCAGTCACAATCATTCCCTTCGGTAGCCTTATGCATGGAAATTCTAGGTCTTATGACTGCTGCATTGGACGCGATCCCCTTTGCTCGTTTTCACATGCGACCTCTTCAGCTCTGTATGCTGAACCAATGGTGCAGGGATTACACAAAGATATCTCAATTAATATCTTTAAAACCGATTGTACGACACTCTCTGACGTGGTGGACAGATCACCATTGTTTAGTTCAGGGGGCTTCTTTTGTTCTTCCGACCTGGACTGTAATTTCAACAGATGCAAGTCTTACAGGTTGGGGAGCTGTGTGGGGGTCTCTGACGGCACAAGGGGTTTGGGAATCTCAGGAGGTGAGATTACCGATCAATATTTTGGAACTCCGTGCAATTTTCAGAGCTCTTCAGTCTTGGCCTCTTCTAAAGAGAGAATCGTTCATTTGTTTTCAGACAGACAATGTCAAAACTGTGGCATACATCAATCATCAAGGAGGGACTCACAGTCCTCTAGCTATGAAAGAAGTATCTCGAATTCTGGTATGGGCGGAATCCAGCTCCTGTCTAGTTTCTGCGGTTCATATCCCAGGTATAGACAATTGGGAAGCGGATTATCTCAGACGCCAAACGTTGCATCCGGGCGAATGGTCTCTTCACCCAGAGGTATTTCTTCAGATTGTTCAAATGTGGGGACTTCCAGAAATAGATCTGATGGCCTCTCATCTAAACAAGAAACTTCCCAGGTATCTGTCCAGATCCAGGGATCCTCAAGCGGAAGCAGTGGATGCATTGTCACTTCCTTGGAAGTATCATCCTGCCTATATCTTTCCGCCTCTAGTTCTTCTTCCAAGAGTGATCTCCAAGATTCTGAAGGAATGCTCGTTTGTTCTGCTGGTAGCTCCAGCATGGCCTCACAGGTTTTGGTATGCGGATCTTGTCCGGATGGCTTCTTGCCGACCGTGGACTCTTCCGTTAAGACCAGACCTTCTGTCGCAAGGTCCTTTTTTCCATCAGGATCTCAAATCCTTAAATTTAAAGGTATGGAGATTGAACGCTTGATTCTTAGTCAAAGAGGTTTCTCTGACTCTGTGATTAATACTATGTTACAGGCTCGTAAATCTGTATCTAGGGAGATATATTATAGAGTCTGGAAGACTTATATTTCTTGGTGTCTTTCTCATCATTTTCCTGGAATTCTTTTAGAATTCCAAGAATTTCAGGATGGTTTGGATAAAGGTTTGTCTGCAAGTTCCTTGAAAGGACAAATCTCTGCTCTTTCTGTTCTTTTTCACAGAAAGATTGCTAATCCTCCTGATATTCATTGTTTTGTACAAGCTTTGGTTCGTATAAAACCTGTTATTAAGTCAATTTCTCCTCCTTGGAGTTTGAATTTGGTTCTGGGGGCTCTTCAAGCTCCTCCGTTTGAACCTATGCATTCATTGGACATTAAATTACTTTCTTGGAAAGTTTTGTTCCTTTTGGCCATCTCTTCTGCCAGAAGAGTTTCTGAATTATCTGCTCTTTCTTGTGAGTCTCCTTTTCTGATTTTTCACCAGGATAAGGCGGTGTTGCGAGCTTCTTTTGAATTTTTACCTAAGGTTGTGAATTCCAACAACATTAGTAGAGAAATTGTGGTTCCTTCATTATGTCCTAATCCTAAGAATTCTAAGGAGAAATCATTGCATTATTTGGATGTAGTTAGAGCTTTGAAATATTATGTTGAAGCTACTAAGACTTTACGAAAGACTTCTAGTCTATTTGTTATCTTTTCCGGTTCTAGGAAAGGTCAGAAGGCCTCTGCCATTTCGTTGGCATCTTGGTTGAAATCTTTAATTCATCATGCTTATGTCGAGTCGGGTAAAACTCCGCCTCAAAGGATTACAGCTCATTCTACTAGGTCAGTTTCTACTTCCTGGGCGTTTAGGAATGAAGCTTCGGTTGATCAGATTTGCAAAGCAGCAACTTGGTCTTCTTTGCATACTTTTACTAAATCCTACCATTTTGATGTGTTTTCTTCTTCTGAAGCTGTTTTTGGTAGAAAAGTACTTCAGGCAGCTGTTTCAGTTTGAATCTTCTGCTTATATTATAAAATTTAAACTTTATTTTGGGTGTGGATTATTTTTCAGCGGAATTGGCTGTCTTTATTTTATCCCTCCCTCTCTAGTGACTCTTGCGTGGAAAGATCCACATCTTGGGTAGTCATTATCCCATACGTCACTAGCTCATGGACTCTTGCTAATTACATGAAAGAAAACATAATTTATGTAAGAACTTACCCGATAAATTCATTTCTTTCATATTAGCAAGAGTCCATGAGGCCCACCCTTTTTTTGTGGTGGTTATGATTTTTTTGTATAAAGCACAATTATTCCAATTCCTTATTTTTTATGCTTTCACACTTTTTTCTTATCACCCCACTTCTTGGCTATTCGTTAAACTGATTTGTGGGTGTGGTGATGGGTGTATTTGTAGGCATTTTGAGGTTTGGGAAACTTTGCCCCTCCTGGTAGGAATGTATATCCCATACGTCACTAGCTCATGGACTCTTGCTAATATGAAAGAAATGAATTTATCAGGTAAGTTCTTACATAAAGTATGTTTTTTCTTTGGTTCTTCTTCCAAGAGTGATCTCAAAGATCATTATGGAACAATCTATGTTTTAGCATGGCCTCACAGGTTCTGGTATGCGGGTCTTGTCTGAATGTCCAGTTGCCAACTTTGGTCACTTCCTCTAAGACCAGACCTTCTGGCTCAAGGAACGTTTTTCCATTCAGATCTCAAATCTCTTAATTTGAAGGCATAGGAATTGAACTCTTAGTCATAGAGGTTTTTCTGACTCATAAGCCTGTTTCAAGGAAAATATATCACAAGGTTTGGAAAACCTATATTTCATGGTGTTCCACTCATGATTTTTCATGGCATTCTTTTAGAATTCCTAGGATTTTACAGTTTCTTCAGGATGGTTTAGATAAAGGGTTGTCTGACAATACTTTGAAAGGACAAATCTCTGCTCTTTCTGTTTTATTTCACAAAAAGATTGCTAATCTTCCTGATGTTTACTGACTTGTATCAAACCTGTTATTTAATCTATCTCTCCCTCCTTGGAGTCTAAATTTGGTATTAAAGACTTTGCAGACTCCTCCTTTTGAGCCTATGCATTATTTGGACATTAAACTACTTTCTTGGAAAGTATTATTTCTCTTGGCTATCTCTTCTTCTAGAAGAGTTTCTAAATTGTGAGTCTCCTTATCAGATTTTCCATCAAGATAAAGCTGTTTTGCGGACTTTGTTTACATTTTTTGCCTAAAGTTGTGAATTCTAACAATATTAATGGGGAAATTATTGTTCCTTCCTTGTGTCCTAATCCTAAGAATACTCTTGAAAGATCTTTACATTCTTTGGATGTGGTAAGAGCTTTGAAATATTATGTTGATGCTACTAAAGATTTCAGAAAGACTTCTAGACTATTTGTCATTTTTTCTGGTTCCAGAAAAGGGCAGAAAGCCTCTGCCATTTATTTTGCATCTTGATTGAAACTTCTGATTCACAAAGCTTATTTGGAGGCGGGCCAGTCTCCACCTCAGAGAATAACAGCTCATTCTACAAGATCAGTTGCCACATCTTGAGCTTTCAAGAATGAAGCTTCAGTTGATCAAATCTGCAAAAAGCCACTTGGTCTTCTTTGCATACCGTTACTAAATTTTACTATTTTGACGTTTTTACTTCTTCGGAAGCAGCTTTTGGTACAAAGGTTCTGCAGGCAGCTGTCTCAGTTTGATTCTAGTGCCTATAATTTAAGTTTTTTGAATTTTTAAGAAAACATTTGGATTTAATTTCTCAGCAGAAATAGCTGTTTTTATTTTATAACAAACCAAATAAACAGATGAAGAGATAGTACCAAAATTATTTAAATAATACAAAGTGCTGGCTACCTGGTAAATAGAATTATACACTGGATATAGAGGAGAGAGACAGAACTGCACCAAAATAAGATGCAGTTCAAAGACCAGGATATAAAGCAAAACACACTATAATAATAAATTGAGTACTCAAGTAAGTCAAAAGAATGTGCAATTTATTAAATAACAAATTTCTAAACAATCCAACAATAAATAATTGCTTAAGTAAATTTCAATTAAGAAATACAGCAGCAAAAAACACGTACCAACACCCCCACATATACACACAAAGGACAAACAGACAATTCACATGGACCCACTTGCAACACAGAACTAAACCTAAGCCGGCAAATAAAAGTTCATAGCAGGAAACTATCTCATGAAGATGGAAAATGACATGACATGACAGCAAACCAATGCAGTGAATGGATGACTGATGCTGATGACAAGGAATAATCAATATGAGCTGTTCATTAATATGGATGATGAATTAAATGGTTAATGATGAAGATGACCATAGATCCAGTGACTTAGGTGAAGTTGCAGGTGTAGAATACAAAAACAAAACAGCAGCCAGTATATCAAATAACAAATAGGTGGAGAATTGTGGCGGACGTGTTACAAATAAAAGTTCAAGTGAAAGTTCCTGTTGGGGGTGAGTATATAGCAAGAAGGTAAGGCACATGGAAGGCACAACACAATACTCAAAGCCCCTGATGCTGATCACTCATGCGATCCTCCAGATTATACTCACGACCGCCTCACACAAACGACCACCAACTCTCTGACCGGCAGAGACAAGTCACTCGTACTGGGCTATGCTGTTCTGCATCCACATGATGGGGTAACCCACGGTAGGGGTAACCCACGGCAAACCATGCTGCTCACCGACGCGTCCTATTGCGCGTTTCACTCCCGATCTGCAGCAGGGAGCTTCTTCCGGGTTGTGACGTTTCACGTCATAGCGTCTCTTTTTATTGGTAGTCAAACTGTTAAACCAATGCGTACATTACTATGCCTTAAAGCGGCCACCTTGTAATTTCAGATCACCAATCTTAAAGGGGAATCGCCATAAATGTAAAAAACAGGCATAGCATTAGGATAACATTATAAACTACTACCAATCCATGCAAAACAAACAGACAAAAACACAAGGACAAATACTTATCATAAAAAAATAAAAATAAATAATAATAAATAATAAAAATAAAAAATAATAAATGAAACCTATGTTAGATAAATTCATAAACAGTATTTAACCATACTACTAAACAATTTAATTTCAACATTGCGTGCAGTGGCTAGTTGATAGGCTAGATAGTAATAAGTGAATATTAATTACACATATATCAAATACTATTTTAAATAAGCAATTAATTCTTTTAAATCAAATTCCATTAAGTTTGTACCCCCACTTCATAGTCGTGTGTGGGGAACTGGGCCGGCCATACAGGGTGGCACCAAGTATCTGAGAGCAAGGAGGAAGGCAACGCTGGTGCATAGACCACATCAATATGTGGATATAATGAATTACTTTTTAAAATGAAGAACGGATTTATTGATACATAAACACAGTTGATCTATTTTTTAGGGAGAAAAGATACAAACTCCAATTTTTCGTTTAGTCCAATAGGGGACAGGGTTTTAAGATGATAAATCCACCGTGCCTCTTTTTGGAGGAGGATGGTGTCAATATCCCCTCCTCTTCTATGTGGGTTCACCTTTTCAATTCCTATAAACTCGAAACCACCCAGTTTGGAGTCATGGTATCTAGCAAAATGTCTTGCAATTGGGCTATCTACATCTACATTTTTAATATCATTGCGATGTTCATAAATTCTTGTTCTGAATTCCCTATAGGTTTTACCTACATAAAAACAAGGACAAGTGCAAGATAGAAGATAGATAATGCCCGTGCTGGAGCAGTTGATGAAAGATCTAATCTGGTAATTTCTCTGTGTGGTGGTTTCAACATTTTTTGTTCTTTTGACAAAAGAACAAGCTGCACAGCGACCACAGGGAGAGCATCCTACTATGCTTTCAGAGTGGCTTACTAGCCAATTTTGAGGTGCTGACTTAACAAATTCACTTTTGACCAACAGGTCCTTAAGATTATTCGCTCTCCATGCGGTCATAGACGGAAAGTCTTCAATACAATCAGACAGGTCCTCGTCCTGAGTCAGCAAATGCCAGTTATTTTTAAGTATAATTTTCAATTTATCCCAAAGGGAATTAAATTTGGTTATAAACCGCACTTTGCTGTCCATGGGGGGTTGGACCTTCTGACTATAAAGAAGATTAAATCTTTCCTGCATCAATGCCCGATGTCTTGCTTTCTTCAAAGTCCTTTTTGAATAGCCCCTCACTAGAAATCTTTCCATCATCTCTGAGGCTTGTTTGTTGAATGTGTGGGTGTCCGAACATGTCCTACGTAATCGTAAAAATTGTCCATAAGGGATACTGTTTTTTAAATTCTTAGGATGGTGGCTACTGCCTAATAAGACACTATTTGACGCAGTGGGTTTTCTGTACACTTCTGTGTGAACCTGATTGCCTTTTTTACTTATAAGCAAATCCAAAAAACTAATACTGGAGTAGCTACTAGTACATGTCAGGAAGATGTTAAACTTATTTTTATTAAGTATTTCCACAAATTCCTGTAGTTCTTCCACAGTACCTTCCCATAAGATAAGTATGTCATCCATGTACCGAATCCATAGGGTCACATGTGCCTCCACCCATGCTGCCAGATCTCCAAACACAACCTGGTTCTCCCAAAATCCCAGGTGTAGGCATGCATAGGTGGGGGCACATGTGGCCCCCATGGCGGTACCTCTGAGTTGCCTGTAATATTTCCCATTGAACATGAATATATTATTTTTAAGTACGAAATCCAAGAGCTGAATTACAAATTCGGTATGCATGTTAAAATCATTACCCCTTGTTTTCAAAAAGCTCTCACTTGCTTGTATCCCTATGTTATGAGGGATTGAGGAATATAATGATTCCACATCTAAAGACACCAAAAGTGTTGTTTCTGAGATTACAATACCATCAATTTTCCTGATAGCATCAATTGAATCTTGAGTAAAAGTCCTCAACTCAGGTAAGAAGGGCTTCAAGAAGGAATCCACGTATTGACTAATGCCTTCAGTAGGGCCTCCTATGCCCGATATGATTGGGCGTCCAGGGGGTTTGGATGCTGATTTGTGCAGCTTCGGTATCCAGTAGAATACGGGTACCTTAGGTTTATCACTGTACAGAGGTTTAGTTCTGTGTTGCAAGTGAGGCCCATGTGAATTGTCTGTTTGTCCTTTGTGTGTATATGTGGGGGTGTTGGTACGTGTTTTTTGCTGCTGTATTTCTTAATTGAAATTTACTTAAGCAATTATTTATTGTTGGATTATTTAGAAATTTGTTATTTAATAAATTGCACATTCTTTTGACTTACTTTAGTACTCAATTTATTATTTTAGTGTGTTTTGCTTTATATCCTGGTCTTTGAATTGCATCTTATTTTGGTGCAGTTCTGTCTCTCTCCTCTATATCCAGTGTATAATTCTATTTACCAGGTAGCCAGCACTTTGTATTATTTAAATAATTTTGGTACTATCTCTTCATCTGTTTGGTTTGTTATTCATTTTTTACTCTGTAATACGAGTTGATATACTCACAGAGTTTCTTGAAGAGGTACTGTCTTATATTTAAGGAATTTTTCCTATTATTTGTATTTTATTTTTGATCATTCATAGTTGTACTGACCGGTTCTTCTTGTGGTGGGGAGCTGGTGTTTACCATATTTGGAATGGCATTTAAGTTAACTGATGAGCAATGGAGGACTGGCATCTCTGAGGCATTTACCATACCAGAGGGAACTCAAATTGAAGGTGAGGAAGACGTTATTAATGATGTGGTTTCTGCTTTTAAAAGCTACAAGAAAAAATTAAGTAAACAGGTTAAAATTAAATGGGAACACCAAAGTCTCTCTAACTATCTAAAGCTTGATATAATCCCTAGAGGATTACGGATCAGGTTAGATCCAGGAATCAATCTTAGAGGCATAGATGCAAACACTGAATTCCTTTTAAAATGGAATGAGATTCTAACAAAATGTTCATTAGAACTGATAGCTCTTATGATTGCAGAGGATGAAAAAAAGTTAGACCAGTGTAAGAAAGAGGTTGAAAAAGTATATGATTGTGTTATGAAATATGAGAGTGATTCTTCATTTGAGAAATTGAACAAAGAGGCTGAAAAGCTAATTGAAAAACTACAAGGTGAACTTAAAAGTAGAAAAAGACGAAAGTTGATAAGAGATCAGGAGGACTACCGCAGAGACAGGGTTTACATTTACAGAAACAGGTCTTACACAAGAAACTACTACGACTCAGGGACTGAAAATTCTGATTTTGATTCTGACAGTGAAAAACCGACTCAATCTGTAATAGTGAACAGATCCCTTTAGGGGAAGGAATAGAAGGGGAGGGAGGATCCCAAAGAAACAGAAGAGGGGGAGGTGGGAACATACAATCCAACAACAGACGGTATCGTATGATAACCCGCAACCGGTTACGGTACAATTGAGTGAAACTAACGATAATAATTCTCTCCTTGGTGATCACCCCTTTGAAAATATGAACATTATTAACTTGTCAAAGTTTAATCTTAAACTTCATCATATCAAACTACTAGAAAAAGGATTGCGTTTTTGTCCCAGTGCCAAATTAGATGTATTTGAAGTGACAAAAGATCTTCACTTATTTGCATGCAAACTAACGCTTCATAAAATAATGAAACCTAGGACGACAATTGACCTAACTGATAGGAAAGAAAGAGAAGCCATTAACACACTCGAACAACTGTTAACAGATCAAAATGACACTGTAAGGACAGAAATTAAACCTAAGACTGGCCTCAAGAGGAAATCCACGTATATGCCTAGCTTTTCAACTATTCCCAGTATAGCTACATTTGTAAAAAATGTATCTGTGGAGTTGGAACAGATCCAACTCACTGGAATAATTAATGATAATCTCACTCGTGCAGAACGTCTTGCTCTTGAAGAGTTAATGAGACATAATGAGCTGGTGATAAAGCCGGCTGATAAAGGCGGAAACGTAGTCATTCTTGATCAAGCATACTACATTGAAGAGGCCAATAGGCAATTGGGGGACACTGAACAGTATCAAAATGTATCTCATGATACTTTCTTAAAATCTAATAATGAGCTATTGTTCTTGCTCAACGATGCAAAAAGAAATGGTCTCATAACGAGTCAGGAGCAGGGCTTTCTGTACAGTGATAAACCTAAGGTACCCGTATTCTACTGGATACCGAAGCTGCACCAATCAGCATCCAAACCCCCTGGACGCTCAATCATATCGGGCATAGGAGGCCCTACTGAAGGCATTAGTCAATACGTGGATTCCTTCTTGAAGCCCTTCTTACCTGAGTTGAGGACTTTTACTCTAGATTCAATTGATGCTATCAGGAAAATTGATGGTATTGTAATCTCAGAAACAACACTTTTGGTGTCTTTAGATGTGGAATCATTATATTCCTCAATCCCTCATAACATAGGGATACAAGCAAGTGAGAGCTTTTTGAAAACAAGGGGTAATGATTTTAACATGCATACCGAATTTGTAATTCAGCTCTTGGATTTCGTACTTAAAAATAATATATTCATGTTCAATGGGAAATATTACAGGCAACTCAGAGGTACCGCCATGGGGGCCACATGTGCCCCCACCTATGCATGCCTACACCTGGGATTTTGGGAGAACCAGGTTGTGTTTGGAGATCTGGCAGCATGGGTGGAGGCACATGTGACCCTATGGATTCGGTACGTGGATGACATACTTATCTTATGGGAAGGTACTGTGGAAGAACTACAGGAATTTGTGGAAATACTTAATAAAAATAAGTTTAACATCTTCCTGACATGTACTAGTAGCTACTCCAGTATTAGTTTTTTGGATTTGCTTGTAAGTAAAAAAGGCAATCAGGTTCACACAGAAGTGTACAGAAAACCCACTGCATCAAATAGTGTCTTATTAGGCAGTAGCCACCATCCTAAGAATTTAAAAAACAGTATCCCTTATGGACAATTTTTACGATTACGTAGGACATGTTCGGACACCCACACATTCAACAAACAAGCCTCAGAGATGATGGAAAGATTTCTAGTGAGGGGCTATTCAAAAAGGACTTTGAAGAAAGCAAGACATCGGGCATTGATGCAGGAAAGATCTAATCTTCTTTATAATCAAAAGGTCCAACCCCCCATGGACAGCAAAGTGCGGTTTATAACCAAATTTAATTCCCATTGGGATAAATTGAAAATTATACTTAAAAATAACTGGCATTTGCTGACTCAGGACGAGGACCTGTCTGATTGTATTGAAGACTTTCCGTCTATGACCGCACGGAGAGCGAATAATCTTAAGGACCTGTTGGTCAAAAGTGAATTTGTTAAGTCAGCACCTCAAAATTGGCTAGTAAGCCACTCTGAAAGCATAGTAGGATGCTCTCCCTGTGGTCACTGTGCGGCTTGTTCTTTTGTCAAAAGAACAAAACATTTTGAAACCACCACACAGAGAAATTACCAGATTAGATCTTTCATCAACTGCTCCAGCACGGGCATTATCTATCTTCTATCTTGCACTTGTCCTTGTTTTTATGTAGGTAAAACCTATAGGGAATTCAGAACAAGAATTTATGAACATCGCGATGATATTAAAAATGTAGATGTAGATAGCCCAATTGCAAGACATTTTGCTAGATACCATGACTCCAAACTGGATGGTTTGGAGTTTATAGGAATTGAAAAGGTGAACCCACATAGAAGAGGAGGGGATATTGACACCATCCTCCTCCAAAAAGAGGCACGGTGGATTTACCATCTTAAAACCCTGTCCCCTATTGGACTAAACGAAAAATTGGAGTTTGTATCTTTTCTCCCTAAAAAATAGATCAACTGTGTTTATGTATCAATAAATCCGTTCTTCATTTTAAAATGTAATTCATTATATCCACATATTGATGTGGTCTATGCACCAGCGTTGCCTTCCTCCTTGCTCTCAGATACTTGGTGCCACCCTGTATGGCCGGCCCAGTTCCCCACACACGACTATGAAGTGGGGGTACAAACTTAATGGAATTTGATTTAAAAGAATTGCTTATTTAAAATAGTATTTGATATATGTGTAATTAATATTCACTTATTACTATCTAGCCTATCAACTAGCCACTGCACGCAATGTTGAAATTAAATTGTTTAGTAGTATGGTTAACTACTGTTTATGAATTTATCTAACATAGGTTTCATTTATTATTTTTATTATTTATTATTATTTCTTTTTATTTTTTTATGATAAGTATTTGTCCTTGTGTTTTTGTCTGTTTGTTTTGCATGGATTGGTAGTAGTTTATAATGTTATCCTAATGCTATGCCTGTTTATTACATTTATGGCGATTCCCCTTTAAGATTGGTGATCTGAAATTACAAGGTGGTCGCTTTAAGGCATAGTAATGTACGCATTGGTTTAACAGTTTGACTACCAATAAAAAGAGAAGCTATGACGTGAAACGTCACAACCCGGAAGAAGCTCCCTGCTGCAGATCGGGAGTGAAACGCGCAATAGGACGTGTCGGTGAGCAGTGTGGTTTGCCGTGGGTTACCCCTTTCATGTGGATGCAGAACAGCATAGCCCAGTATGAGTGACTTGTGGTCTCTGCCGGTCAGAGTTGGTGGTTGTTTGTGTGAGGCGGTTGTGAGTATAATCTGGAGGATCGCATGAGTGATCAGCATCAGGGGCTTTGAGTATTGTGTTGTGCCTTACCTTCTTGCTATATACTCACCCCCAACAGGAACTTTCACTTGAACTTTTATTTGTAACACGTCCGCCACACTTCTCCACCTATTTGTTATTTGATATACTGGCTGCTGTTTTGTTTTTGTATTCTACACCTGCAACTTCACCTAAGTCACTGGATGTATGATCATCTTCATCATTAACCATTTAATTCATCATCCATATTAATGAACAGCTCATATTGATTATTCCTTGTCATCAGCATCAGTCATTCATTCACTGCATTGGTTTGCTGTCATGTCATTTTCCATCTTCATGAGATAGTTTCCTGCTATGAACTTTTATTTGCCGGCTTAGGTTTAGTTCTGTGTTGCAAGTGGGGCCCATGTGAATTGTCTGTTTGTCCTTTGTGTGTATATGTGGGGGTGTTGGTACGTGTGAAATGTGCCCCCCTCCCTCCTGTACCAACCTATTTATGGGTTGGTGGGAGCAGTCCCACATCATTGGAGACTGTAACCCCTTCAAACAATATATATTTTATTTATAAACATTATATAGAGGATCTTTTGTTCATCTGGCAGGGTGTTTTTTATCAAGTGCAAACGATTGTAAACTGGATTAATGACAATGAATTGGGTTTGCGATTCACTTTTGAATTTGGAGAAATAACGATAAATGTTTTGGATATTACATTGGAAGGATTACCAAATGGCAAGATTTACACAAGAGTGTACTGAAAACCTATTTCAGGCAATACACTGTTAAGGGATAACAGTTGCCATTAAGCAAAACTGTTTAAACCTTTCCAGTTTGAAAAAGAAGCGCTGCTTTTGATTCAACGTCTAAAGGATAGGGGCCATTCATATTGAATTATTTCTAAAGCCAAGAATGAAGTTGATCATGTGAATAGGGATGTATTACTGCATGATAAGCGTGACAAGGAATATAATTTCCAGGGTGTAACTTTTGTTATTCATTATAGCACACAGTACTCAAGTGTGCAAAATTATCAGTAAACATTTTTCAGTATTATTAGCAGATGACAAACTTACTGTAGTAGTTGATGATGGTTTAAGGTGCTCTTATAGGAAGTGTATGACAATAACTCATTTTATGTCTCCTTCACAGTTACCCAAACTGGTTTTTGGACAATCATCATGGCTAACCCACAGAGGAATGTTTAAAAGTGGACAAACACAATGTAGAGCTTGTTTGTTACAGCTACCAATTCTGTTTCCTTTGAGGTAACCCCTGAGGTTTTTCCTATTAAAAACTGTCTCAATTGTACTTCTGATTGTGTAATCTATTTAATTGTGACAACTAGAAATGATAATTCACGAATCAGAGAATACCTTTCCACCACCAATGTAGGTGACTATATGCATGTTTGGTATCTGACAATTGACTGAATATGGCTGCCACCAGCATCATTTGGCTCTTTTCAGAGCCAATTTCTTCTTGTGAAAGTGCAACACACAAAGATCTAGATTTGCACAGATCTTAGTGCCTTGTACTTTCACACAAAAAATAATAATCTGGCTCTGAAAAGAGCCGAATGCTGCTTGCGGCAGCCATAATCAGCATTCTTTTTACTATGAATAAAACAAATGTGTCAATCATTTTAAGTAGATTGCCTTGTAATAGTTTAAGGTGTTTTTCTCACGCCAGTATCCTTCACAGCCGAACTCATTCTTCATCAGCCAACATATGAACAGTTATGATATAGATACTGCTCCATTGATTATAAAAGAAAGTGAATTACATATAGCTTTGATCAGAAGCAGGTAACAAATATCTTGGAATTCCACCATTTTTTCCAGTTAAAATATTTTGACAGAATTTTTCTGCAAGATATTAGTTTTACAAACAGGTTTTATTGACTCTAGGCCATTGACTTACATTATATATATATATGTAGGTTCATGTTACACAGATATATTTGCAACAGCTTTTTGATGAAAGAAAGAAACCAAGTGCTACTGGTGCATTGTCAACCCTTCTGAGAAATAAGAATTCTATGTAGTTTTAATCATTATAAATGTTATTGCTACTCATTATCTGTAAAAGTTAGATGCTGAAATGTGACAAATAATAAATGTTCTCTTCTTTTCAATTAGTATTTTTTATTGAATAACATAGGTTTGTCATCCTAAACGTTGATGTTTAGGAAGGTCATCTAATCTAACCATGGTAAGATAAAGCAAGTGGTTGAAATATCTCTTCCTGTTCTTTACCATGCACACTACAAAAATGTACAGAAAAATTTAAAAATTAAATGTTAAGTTCATTATGTCTACATATAGATATTTCTCCAAACAACATATATTTTCTAAAAAATAAAATACAAATGAAAAGTATGATTTGAGTGGGTACATCACAGAAATAAAATGAAATTGATGTGTAAATGTATTATTTCAAGAATCACTAAAATAACCATCTGCATAGGGTGTGTGAAATAGCTTAGCACTAAACGGGTCAAAGTTATAAGTACTTTCTTACTACATTAGTGTCTTGCATGTGGAGGAACAAATCTGTTTGTCTCTTGCATTCCTTGATGTGAGTGAAAGAGGACACTGTCATTATCCAGCAAAGAGCAGTTCTTTATACTAAAGGTAAAGAAAGATGGGGGGGGGGGGGGGGAAACAAAAGTTCCTCCTTATTCACTACCTCCCCAATCTTTATAATTTAAGTATGTGAAAAGAAAACAACATATTGATTTGGAAACACAATCAGTGCAAACAACTTTAGTAGTAAGGTATGGCATTATTTCTCAACCGCGGTCCTCAAGTACCACCAACAGTCCAGGTTTTCATTATAGCTGAACCAGTACACAGGTGAAATAATCAGCTGATGGGTGACAGCAGGTTAGTAACCATGGTTATTGATCAGCTGAGTATTTCACCTGTGCTCTAGTTCAGCTATAATGTAAACCTGGTTGGGGGTACTTGAGGACTGCGGTTCTGAAAAACTGAGGTATGGGATAACCCAGAACAAACGTACACAGTAT
Source organism: Bombina bombina (assembly GCF_027579735.1). Classification (NCBI taxonomy): domain Eukaryota; kingdom Metazoa; phylum Chordata; class Amphibia; order Anura; family Bombinatoridae; genus Bombina; species Bombina bombina. The sequence goes on from NC_069501.1 coordinate 479,754,342, forward strand.
GCTGAAACTATGCAGCCCTAGCCTACAATTTTCACATTGATTCCCTTTCTAATGTTCTAGATTTTATAAAAATGCTTTTAATATTATCGATTTAATATTGGGTCTGCGTCATACTTGCTATTTTGCATTCTGATTTCCAACAGTGGTAGGTATTATTTGTAAATTTAGAAGATTCTAGGTTTTGGTGAAGCTTGGCAAACAGGAAGAAACACAGGAATATATTGCTGACAAGCAAAATGTATGTATGTGTTTGTTGTGTGGGCATAATAGATATGTAAAGCGATAGAAAATCTACCTAGGCCAAGTAGTAGACCCATCATGCAAAATAGGTGGGTAATAATACATTTACATTCCCTTACCAAAAATACCACAAAGATATTTATATTTAATTCCCTTTAAATGGCTTAGCTTGCAGCTTACTAAACTAATTTCTCTGAGTTATCAGGATACCAACAAAATCGTAAAGCGATTTGCCATGAATTTAAAATGATTTGCCTCCTCTGGGGCACCTTCTACAGTCATATTTACAAACATCAAAGGGAAAATGAAGTTTAAATGCTAGAAAAAGAGCATGTGTAATTGGGAGGAGAATACCTTTAAATTCCAATATGAAGAGCTAGGAGGTTACAACCTAATCAGGATGTGGGCAGGCCAATGGGACTGTGTTTAATGTGTATATTATCCAGTGCTTGTTATTATTTCTGTATATGCAGGGTAGCACGTTTAAAAATTGGCTGCTATCTAGAGTAACAGAAGCACCAGTTTCCAGTGACAGTCTCTAAGCAGGGAGGCCGTATTCCTGCGTGTGCTGATAACATGCAGCAGCCGCGCACCTCCCCCATTCTCAGCTTGCTTCTACTCTCCCTCCTATTTCGTGTCCGCGGCTCATGACCGCGCCCCCGTTTCATGCCCGCGCTCGGCCTCGGTATCACCCCCGTAAGTTCCACGGAACCGGCAGGGGCCGTAGAAGCGGGCAAGTCGCCCCTTCATCGTATTCAGGAACTAACGGGTTCGCCAAGAGACGAAGAAGACGACCTCTGCCAGGCACCCGACACACTTTCATCGTGGAGCCTCTACTGAACGCCACGGACTCCGATTCTTTCCTGACCCCGAAGATTAGCAGCCCAAGCTGTTGGAACTGTGCAGGGAAACAGGAAAAAAAAGAGAGTCGGTGAGTTACCGGGCCGGGGGGGAGGGGGAGACGCCATCTTTAGTCTCCCCCGACAGCATCGCTAGCCCCGCTTACTTGATGTCGTTTCTCTGAGAGATTGGCTACTTGAACAGTTAGTGTGACGTGATTGGTTCTTTTCGCAAGTCAATCAAAAAGAGAGCAAAGGCAATGGGCGGGTGTATATCTGATTGGACGAGCGGTATTATTAATCAGAACGTGTAGAGACGAAAAGATAGTCTAGGAACTCATGTCCAAAATAAAATTCCATCTGTCTTCATACCGGAAGCGGAAAGGTTTATAACCAACGTTACCGCCTACTTTACTTTCTCTTAATTTTTCAGTAGACATAGACAGTGGACACTTCTCGTTGACAGCCCCGCCCACTGTACCTATCATCCCTGTGTGTTTGCCTAATTTCCTGCACATATTGAGTAGACCTCCCGGTTTTATAGCTCTAAACACATGGTACTCTGCTTTGCTCCATATTGTGTATACATAATGTGATTATGTTTGCTAAGATAATGTTAATATCCTCTTCAGTCCTATTTTTTTCCCCACACATCGTCTTCAACGCCTATACCTGTCCTTGTCCCTTTTATCTTAACATATATATAACTTATTGCTTCTTTACTTTCTATAATTCAGTCCTATTTTAGGTAAACATTATCATAATGAACTGTTTACATCTGCTAATATCTATGTTGGATTATTCAGAACATTTGTACATGCACATATCTCCTTGACTTTTTACGCTAAATTAACATAAAACGTACTTATGTGTGGTAAAACAAATTTGTAATACACTTTATTTTGCCCCCTTTTCATGTATTTTTAGTTCTGAAAATTGTGGATTTTCTAATTCTCAGAACTAATTCTCCCTGCAGACTCGTAAAAGATAACCTCGCTACATATCTTTTCCTAATTGTATTCAGCAGATAAGGACATCAAAACAATTCACTTTTATACTAACATGATGTAGTTGGTCTTGCTGTCTGCAGACTCAAGCCCAGGCTGGCTCATCCAAATAAGGCAAGTGGTGGCTGGAGTTTTGGCTGTTGAAATAAACAATTACAGTAAATAAGATGTTAACTTGTTATAACCTCTAGATACCGTTAGGACGTTCCATGCCGTCCTAACAGCACTGGTCTGTAACACTGTTAGGACGGCATGGAACGTCCTACCTTTATATGGCGTCATGCAGCCTCCCCCCTTTGCGCAATGAAAAATCGGACTGAGGGGCATGCTTAGCTAGCAACATAAGCAGTCATGATCCTGGTCTTAAAATCATGTGATCGCAACCAAACTAAGCACTTGCATCCCGCCGGCATGAAGGGGTGTCTAGACTTGGCTGACATGCAAGTAGTAGAAATGTAATTTGTGATAATGAGGTGTTTACTGTCCCTTTAAAAGTTTAATATGTACTGCCATTTAAAGGGCCATGATACCTAAATGTTGAAACACTTGAAAGTGATGCAGCATAGCTGTAAAAAGCTGACTAGAAAATATCACCCGAACATCTCTAAAATATATTTATACCTCAAAAGTTCCTCAGTAGCCACATCCCATTGTAAAGGACTTTTAAGCAGCAAATCAGTATGTCTGTCCCAGGACAGCTAATGGAGTGAGCTTACGTGCACACTCATCTTATTTCCCTATTCAGTTTAAGGAAGTTTACAATGAAATCTCATGAGATCACAGTAAAAGAGTTCATGACCTCAGCACTGCTGATGCTGATTGGCTGCTGTTCATTTCTTCATTTTATTTTTTTTACCTGCAGCTGGGCAGTAACTGAAGTATACCTTTTTACACAGAACTTACTCTGTTGAACTGAGGAAATTGTGAGGTAAAATATCTTCCTTTTTTACATAGAGATGCTCAGGTGATATTTTTACAGGTCGGCTTACAGTTATACTGTATCAGTTTCAAGTGATTTAGCATATGAGTATTATGTCCCTTTAAGTTACAAAACTGGCACTAATTTGATCCTCTTTTTTTTTAAATCATACAATGTCAAGGCAGCACTAAATTAGCTGATGAGAGCAGAGGCAGTGTCCAATTATGTAAAGGTCTCTGAGCTTGCAAATTCCCTGTTAGAATTCCTTTACCTTGAGAACAGTGAGCTGCATTTGCGAAGAAGGATACATTACAAAAATCATAATAAAAAAAAAATATATGAAACCTATAATTCAAATAAAAAGACGCAATAAAATGTTATTGTTAAATCGCATTAAGAATTGTAACAAATTTGTTCTACAGAATCTTTTATTTTATGAAATAAAGGTAAAATTCCTGTTGAAATTACTAAGTAACCCCCCCCCCAAAAAAAAAACTAATGCACACAGTAGTAAAAGTACACTACTTATGCAACAAAATGCTGTGAAATTTGTACTTGTAAGATATAAAATTTAAAGCATATTTTACTCATTGGTAAATTAATTTTCTCCACTTCTACTAGTGGGCTAATCAAGGGCGTTCCATTGGTGTAACTGAAAGTTCTCTGCAATTGCCTGTTCTCAACATTTTGCCCCTACAAATGCTGCTGTATCAAAATACGCAAATTACTTATTACCCTAATAGAGAAACACATGTATACAAAATGAAAAGTGGTTGTAAGATCATATATGTAAAAAAAAAAACAGGGTAATTTGATTTGCATCAGCTGCAGTATTTAATTTTTAAAGTTTGCTCCCTGGTGTCTTTGCCTTTCTCAGCAAAGTGTCCATTTCTAGAGAACTCCATTCATTTCTGTGGGAGGCATCTTGCAACTCGCAGGGGTAGTCTCCTCCATCTCCTCAAAATGGGCCTGATGAACTATAGCTCTTAACTCTGGTGAGATTTTCTGAGCATTCTCATCAGTACTGCCAGGTCCCTGGCTATACAGAGTTCTGGATGTCTGGGTGAGACACATACATTGTAAGAAAATGCTCAAAAAAAGACCCCAAAGATTGTGTGTGATTTCTCTTCTTGCTGCTTAGTTATTTATTATCAGAACCAAAAAGAGAATTCCCTGAGGGCAGCCCCTGCTTGAATTAAGGAGGTTTTTTTATGTCTGATTTTGCAAATGTTAGATATTAAAGGGACATGATACCCAAATGTTGAAACACTTGAAAGTGATGCAGCATAGCTGTAAAAAGCTGACTAGAAAATATCACCTGAACATCTCCTATGTAAAAAAAGAAAGATATTTTACCTCAAAATGTTCTAAGTATTCACATCCCATTGTAAAGGACTTTAAGCAGCAAATCAGTATGTCTGTCCCGGGACCTGCAAGGGAGCGTGCCTCATGCACACTCATGTTATTTCCCTTTTCAGTTTAAAGAAGTTTACTATGAAATCTCATGAGATCACAGTAAAACAGTTCATGACCTCAGCACTGCTGATGCTAATTGGCTGCTGTTAATTTTTTCCTTTGTTTTTCTACCTGCAGCTGGGCAGTAACTGAACTATAACTTTTTGCACAGCACTTACTCTGGTGAGCTGAGGAAAATTTGAGGTAAAATATCTTCCTTTTTTACATAGAGATGTTCAGGTGATATCTTCCTGTCAGCTTTTTACTGTTATGCTGCATCACTTTCAAGTGATTGGCATATAAGTATTATGTCCCTTTAAAGGGACATTCCAGTCAAAATATAAATGCACATATATTTATTGCATTTTTGAATAGAAACACATTTTCAATATACACGTATTCGCAAAAATGCTTCTATTAAGAGTTATCACTGTTTTAGTGTTAACTTTTTTCTCTGCAGGTGCATGTGAAGCATAGCTAGATATTTTCACTGCATCCACATTTTAATTAATGAAGCTGCTTAGATCATCATTGTGGCTTGTATCATGTCAGCAATTAACAAATTGAGTCATTACCAGATGGTACAAGCACCTTAGGCTCTCCAAACAAGTGTTGTATTTAAAATGCTGGTGCATGGAGCATACTTTAATACACTTTTGAAACAGCTATAGCTTTTATTAGAAGCCTTTTTGCTAATGCATGTATATTACAAAATTGCTTCTGTTCAATACTGAAATGCTTCCTTGTGGTTTTCTATTTTGGCTGGAATATCCCTTTAAGGGCCACATTGTCCCCCATAATTATAATATAGGTACAAATTCCCAAATACTGAATTACAAATTCCGGAATTATTCTGAAATCCAGACTTTTTTTTTATAATTTTTTTTGTTTTTAAATTAAAATGATCCGAAAATACAATTTTCCCCAGCCAGTAGGTCACAATCTTCTCTGCCTATGCATTTTGTTTTTATGTTTTTAAAATGCAAATGCTTGTCTTTATTTATTTTAAACCCCAATTATCACCTTTCTGATTACAGTACTATATCATCTTTCTATTGGCACTATGTATACAATAGTATTAAACATGATATAAAACTACCTTTAGGTTGCATGTATAAAACTACCTTTAGGTTGCATGTATAAGCTGTATTATGTGAAATATGCAATGCAGTTGTAGCACACTGTAAAAGTATTCGATCACTGTGAATGTTAAACTGTCTCTGTTTAAAGACAAAATGATAGCGTATACGTGACGGTATCAAACTGGTAATGACATGTACACAGTGAGTATAGTAAGTCCTTATTATCAAAAGGTGGAACTGTGGTAATGATAAAATTTGCTGGTAATGCAGAGTAAACGGCAGTTAAGTAATGCATGTAAATCACGGTGCAAAATAAGCCAGGTATTCTCACCACTTCTGCCGCTTCTGAAGCTCCACCTTAGGACGTCCTGTTAACAGGTAGGGAGACGCTCCTCTGGTTCCCGGATGCACAGGCAATAAATATAGAACAAAATCACCTGTATTAGGACTGAACACATCCGCAGGACGATTGGTGCAGGTAAAAACACAAACTTTATTGTAAGTAGTACAACAATCACAGGGTGCAAACAAGCTCAGGAGTGAACTGAGAACAACTGAAACGTCCAAGGATACAATAAAGTTTGTGTTTTTACCTGCACCAATCGTCCTGCGGATGTGTTCAGTCCTAATACAGGTGATTTTGTTCTATAAGCTGTATTATGACAAGCAACTATTTCCTAAAATACATAAGATATTGTTCCCTTTCCAAGTTGTCCCATTTTACAGAAGCAAATATACAACTGTTTTGAAATCCAAACCTTTTCCGTTCCCAGGCAGTTTGGATAAAGAGTTTTGTTATCTATACTTCAATATTTGGAGTGCGTGGAAGTAAATGAGCTTCTATTATCACATTTGCTTCATTCTCTTAAAATCCTTTGCTGAAGGAGCAGCAATGCACTACTGAGAGCTAGCTGAACACAGGGTGTAGGATATGTACATATTCTTATAACAATGGATACTAAGAGAACAAAGCACATTTGAAAATAGAAGTGAATTTAAAAGTTTCTTAAAGTTACATTCTCTTTCTGAATCCCCCTGCTTTTCTTGTCTATTAACTTGGGACATTTTTGTTTTCCAGTCCCCCAGAGAGGCTGGAGTTCATTCTAAAGAATCTAAAATCTAGTTCTGCTACATTCTAGCTACAATCCCTTCATCAGTACAGAAGCAGGTTTATATATGTCCTTAAAGGGATAGTAAACTTAAATTATTCATCAAATTCCGTACATGCTATCTATAGTCACTATGAGTTTAATTCGGCATTTTTACTAAATATGTATTATAACTAGTAAACAATGTTTGCAAAGATTAGCTCTGTGGATTATTTACTTGCTGCCCACACCTCCAGTATATTTTTTTAAAAAAAATTATTTTTTTAAAGTTTTTATGAATATCCAATTAAAAAAATACTGATTACACTGTTTGTCCCTGACGTGCATGTGTGCTTGCATACATCATCGGTCTTGTATTCCCTGTGCTTTGTTATTTATGTGCATGCTCAACTTTTCACGGTCGCAATGCAATATAGGTGAAAGTGAATGTAAAGTTTCATGAATGAGTGCCCGGTTTTTAAAAATACTATTAAAAATAGGGGCACTTTTATTCATTAAACTTTACAGGGTTTTTAAAAAAATACTTACCTTTTTCTTTAGCAAACACAAACCGCGATCCTCCGCCCGCAGCTCCTGTGTACTTACCTCAGCAATGACGAAACCGACTTCCCCAATCATGGCGTGCACCCGGAGCGTCCATCTCCTGAGGCCACACCATGATTGGAGGAAGCCGGTTTCGTCTTTGCTAAGTACAGAGGAGCTGCGGGCGGAGGATCGCGGTTTGTGTTTGCTAAAGAAAAAGGTAAGTATTTATTTAAAAAACAAAAACAAAAAAACTCTGCAATGTAAAGTTTAATGATTGAAAGTGTCCCTGTTTTTAATAGTATTTTTAAATACCAGACACTCATTCATGAAACTTTACACTCACTTGAAGCGAACGATGCAGCTGTAAGGCCTCTTTAAGAGAGGCGTGCAGTATATTACAAGGCATGCACTTTCTATATTTTGAGCAAGCTTCAATGGGAAGAAAAGGAGGCGTGTGTGTGTGTGTATATATATATATATATATATATATATATATATATATATATATATATATATATATATATTTTACTGTTGGCTGCGTGAGCAAGGTATATCTAAAGTGTGGTTTAGGGAGGTAGGAGAAATATCAATCTATAACGGTTCTATAGCAAAAAGTTCAATTTTAATGTATAACCTTTTTATTTTATGCAAGTTACTTTTAATCTTAAAAAGTAACACATGGAAACTTTAGAAATATGTCAAAATTACTGACCCTTTATTTGGCCATAGCAAAGGAGATGAGATAGACATATTCCAATTGCTTTTCAGTTTTTGGATTGCAAAACTACATCTTATTTAAATACTTTTTTAATCCTATTTTTTTTGTGTAAATCTTTTGCATTTCACTGTTTAATGATGATATATATGCTGGTGTTATGCGTGTTGTTGAGTCTCTGATTTGCCTTCTGGTTTTGAATATGTGTTTGGGGATGCAAAGTGTAAATCAGATTTGTTTCTACTTTGTTTTGAGATGTTAAAGGGACATTTCATGCACCTCCTTGTAATCATGGTTGCTGCTATTATGGAACCTAGGTTAGAGTGCAGGCTGAGGTATCTGAAGCAGAGTTGTTGAACATGTGCAAACACATCAGCACTGGAAAGTAGTGAGAGAGATTTCTACATTGTAGCACACATGACTAAGGGATGCAGGCAATAACCTCAATACATAAGTCCCAAAAGGTATTGCACTCCTATCATCAAAACCAGCAACTACCGGGGTGCAAATGTCAAATATTCACAAAGTTCAAAAAAAGGCAGCACTCACCGGTGATTGAAAAATAAAAATTAACTTTTAATGTATCATTTAAAATACAAAGGGAAATTGCATCACGTTTCGGTGCTGTACTGGCACCTTTATCAAATGTTCCCAAAGTAGAGACAGTCCCAACGTCAGTCCATCCTCAGAGTGTTGTTGTAATGGTTTTTTTCCCTGTTGTGTTTGTGTGCTGCTGGCAGCCATTTTACTCACCTCTCTTCCTGACTATGGTGCATTGTGGGGGATGCTGCTCATTTCCTACACTTCCTTTTATAGCCAGACTGGTGTGCATCATCCATGTGAGACAGGATGCAGTCTCAGAATTGTGATGTCATCACTTATTATTTAAAGGGCCTCTGTTCAGTATGCTTTGCCTTTGCGTTGTCTCAGACCTGTTTGTGAGAGTTCCTGTGTATTACCTGGCTGCCTGACGTCCTTCCTGATCCCTGGCTTGTTTCTGACTCTGCTGTTTTCCTTGTTCCTGATTCCGGCTCGTCTGACTATTCGCTTTTGCTCCTGACTCGGCTTGTCTGACTACCACCTCTGGTTTTGACTCCTGGCTTATTTTACTTGAGGACTTTTTATAATTTTTTGCTATTATTAAAGGTGTGATTATTTTTGCACTTCTCGTCTCAGTCTGATTCAGTCTGATTCCTGGCACCCTGACAGTTGTCCCACAACGAAAAGTAAAAACCTGTCTGACTGCAGCTCTTATATACCCTGTAAGATGATGAAATGACACCTGAAGGCTTGTCTACGTGCACGTCTTGCTGTATAGCACGTCTCGTAAGTGCTGATGCGGTGTAGTAGTGACGTCCGCATCAGCTGATATGCAAATTAGCCATGAGATCCATTACGTGAACGGAGGCGGATACTAATATTGATTAGAGGTTGCTCTTACGAGACGTGCTATACAGCGAGACGTGCACGTTAGGGCTGCAACAACTAATCAGCAAGTTTGATTATAAAAATAGTTGTCAACAAATCTCATTATCAATTAGGTGGTCTGTGATTAGCTGCTTTAATCTGATGAACTACTGCAACTAAGAATGTGCAAAAAAGAAATAAAAATAAAAAATAATATATATATATATATATATATATATATATTTTAATCTTTTTTTCTATCCGATTAATCGGACAATAATCATCCGATTAATCGGATACAAGAAATAATAATAAAAAAAAAATGCACAATACTATGTGCAGGAGTTCATCGGTTTGAAGCAGCTGGTGCTGTGCAATTAACCAACTAATCGCTGACCACCTAATTGATAATGAGATTCTGTGACAACTATTTTTATGATTAATCTTACTGATTAGTTGTTGCAGCCCTAGTGCACGTAGACAAGCCTTCAGGTGTTTGGCATTTCATCATCTCACAGGGTATATAAGAGCTGCAGTGAGACAGGTTTTTACTTTTCGTTGTTGGACAACACTCTGAGGATGTACTGACCTTAGGACTGTCTCTACTTTGGGAACATTTGATAAAGGTGCCAGTACAGCACCGAAACGTGATGCAATTTCCCTTTGTATTATAAATGATACATTAAAAGTTAATTTTTATTTTTCAAACACCGGTGAGTGTTTGAAAAATAAAATATCCTCTACAGAAAATTTTGCCAGGTTTGGGCAGTGTATAATATTATAGCATTTTCTACTACCCAAAGCACAATTTAATTGCATAATTTCTTGTATATTTAATGATAATTTTGTGCAATAAAAATTTAATATTTTTATTACTAGCTAATTTTAGCTTAATATTGGCTAAAACTTTAGCAGTGTTACGCAGTATTTGAAAATACTGCCGCACAGAAGAGGACAGCTTCGGAAAGGAGTTAAGTATTGTTTTAGGTGCAAAATTAATAATTTACAAGAGCACATTGAAAAAAGGTTATAGGTATGTTACATCATTCTGTACATTTAAAACAACGTTTACTTTCCCTTTTAATTATCTAATAAGTCTCAAACTGCTCTTCGATATCAAATTACTGATATCTGTTTTCTGCTCATTGGTGCTAAGGGCCCCACACTTAACCTTTTTGCGCCAGATGTGTTCTACTGGTCAAAGTTTTGACCATCTTGCATTTTATGATGGTCTTACTTTGTGTTGGTGAGGGCTACCTTTTGGAGATAAATTTACCGATTTGAATTATCTTTGGAAAGCCAAAATTAAAATTTACTTGCTGCATTGAACCATGGGCTCTAGTGAAGCATTCTGCAGGAAGAACCCCGTTGATGACCTGGTCGAGACAGTATTTTAAGCATTGGTTATTAAAGAATTATCAGGATGATCTCATCCACATATATGTCCTTCACATCCTAAAGTTATCACAGATACAATAACATGTCTTCTTGTGGCCTTTACTTGTGTTTCATACTAGAGGGAGAAAGAAAGTTCTCATTGCCTAGTGTCATTGTTTTTTTTTATATATAATATCTTTATTTAAAGAAGCTTACTAAGAGCAAACCTACAAAAAACGTTGGCAACGGTTCATTACTTACATGAAAGGAAGATACATTATTTCCATATCCTGACATAGATGTTAACCTTTATATTCAGATGACCCAAAAAGAGAGTCCATTCACTTGTTTCCAGCTGTTTTCTAGAACTCTTAACAAAACTTAATTAAAAAATAACATAACCTTAACCAATAACCTTCTGATATGAATGTTTTGATACTTAGAACTTTATACAGATGTTGTAATCTGATAAGTGCGGCAGTCTAACAGTGTGTCCCATTTTTCTCGTGTTAACTGGTAAATTAAATTAGCCTTATTATATGGAACCTTAATTCTCTTAACATGGGCACCTTTTTATGATGCTCAGTACTTTAAAATCAGTTTCCTAGCTATAAGAAGCTATAAGTTTTGGGCAAATTAAAGAAAAGTACTTCCCCTTGTCTAAGGGGTGTTTAGATTTGTCACTATTCTCAGCCAATATTCTATCAGGGCCCAATAACGTCTGATGTGTGGACAGCATCTGAGGAAATACATGAAGTCTGGGTCTAGAAATCTACACTTCGGCAGACATTATCAACAGTTGTTTTCCATTTCTTTAGAATTTTTGGAGTTATACATGCCTTGCGTAAAAGCTTTGTGTGGGCTTCACGCAGCTTTGTGGCTAAGCTTGCTGCTTTTACTAGTTAGAGACTATCTAAAATCATTATATTTGAGATTCGTTCCTCCATGGAAGTGGACCACTTCCCCACCAGGGAGTCTATATTTTGTTTCTCCACTGGTCGCATTAACGTTTTATATAATAGGGATATGGAGTGTATACCATTTTAAAATAAGTTTACCCAGGAATCTATTCTATTATGTTGGTAAGCTCCTGTCCTCTAATCAGATGGTTAACATAATGTTTTACTTTTAAATATTCAAAATGGTGTGTTACGGGTAATGAATATTCTTTCCTCAAGCTTAGAAAGGTTGGAATCTCTCTTTCTGCCCCTCGGTGAGAAGTTGACTTACTGTCCTCTCATTCCAAATGGCAAAGGGCTTAGTAGTAAAACCTGCAATAAAGTTAGGATTACCCTGTATGGGCAGGTATCTGGAAAAAGCATAGTCTACCTTGAGGCATTTGCATACATTTCTCCAAGCTCTTAGGGGTTCACTGACTGGCAGGAATAGTTAAGCAATTCCAGATGCCTGGGATCAATTCATGATGGCTGGGATCTGGTAAGATGAGGGAGCATTGCCAGTGCCCAGGGGGCAAACATTTCTCCCTCCATACCTGGAACAGCAAAACACCCCTCACTGCTCAGCCAATCCAGAACAATCTTTCCTAGTGTAGCCCAGTTATAGAGTTCTAGATTGGGTAAACCAAACCTGCCCTGACCCACTGCACATTTTAGTTTCTTTAGACCTAATCCTATGTTTTTTCATTTGCCATATAAAGTTGAGAATTGTTTTGTTTATCTGATTCAGATCTGATCCCTTTAGTAAAAGGGGAAGCATCTGAGAAATATATATAGTATTCTAGGGAACACCATCATTTTGATCACGTTGACTCTGCCAGAAAAAGAAAGGGGCAACTTTTAACCCAAGATTTGAGCTGGGTAGGAAGAGATGTAAGGGTAGGCTTGACATTGAGGTCATACTATTTGTGAGGATTTTTGGTCAATTGGATATCCAAATATTTGAAATTATCTTTCACTATTCTAAATTGGTAGTTGGGTAGGTGATTGCCTTCCTCAGAGTATAACCACAATAATAGAAGTCTTAGAACGAATAACACAGAAGTAGAATTTAATTAGAATAAGGAAAAATATTGACAAGAACTAAAATATTGGAAAGAGATAATCTTAGTCTAATAAATTTATTAAGATTAATAAATGCATATTTTGATAGGAATAAGGGATGCACCGAAATGAAAATTCTGGACCGAAACCGATACCGAAAATTCAGGATGCCCCTGGCCGAAAACTAAAATAAAACTGCATTTTCTTTCTTTTTTAACTACAGTGTGTATGTGTGTGTGCGTGTGTAGCTGAAAAAGCTTGTAGGCAGGAAAGCTCCAACAAATGGGCGTGGTCACTTGTACCGTAGGGCGTGATCTGCAGTGAAGCTGTTGGAGCTCTAAAAAGGAGAGCATGGTTATGGCCAGACAACAATACGAGGTGGACATGTGTTTTGTTTTTGGGTGTAGTTATCCGTGCGATAGGCGTGGCTGCACCTGATTATACCTCATCGTATCTCTGCCTAGTTCCTGGTTCGGGTCTCACACTGACCTATCAGATTATATGTCCGGAACCCCAAATGGAGTCTGCCTGTCACCTATCACCAGGACCACCGGACTTGGCTACGACCTTACGTGCAAGGTGGTTATAGAAAGTTACTGTGCTTTTTTGTATACACTGCCTGGTGGGTGCTAATTTGTACCAACTGTGTGCGAGCTTGGGGCTTATGCATATATAGTGTGCACGCATATTTGCCTCATGCGAATAGAATGTCTATGCGCAAGAGGCTGATGTATGAGCACTGTATATAAGGCTTATACGTATTCACTGTGTGTGCTTAGGGCTGTGTCTGATAATATCAAGTTATAAACATGTTACTTATCCTCCTTTGAATACTGTATTCAGAACTTTGGTTTCCTTTTAAAAAAAAATAAAAAATATCACTGCTGGTTTCAAATATCATCATGTCATGGTACTTATGTGTGTGCTCTGTGTACCATGCCAGTTCTGTGCTGCTCACTTTATGCTAAGGATAGACATGTAACTCAATAGAACAGGGGAGGGCTGTACATTTTTAGCCATTTTGGTCCTCTTTGGGCCAAAATTGCATTTACTTATGATATTAAACCGCTAAAGGAGAACAATGAAATAAAAGATAAAATTTGTCCTTTGTTGAAAAACTTGAAGTCCTAATCAAATGAATTCCTAAATAACTAGAACGAATGGGTTAACAGGAAATAGTTTATAAGCTCAGGAGGAACTGGATCTAGCAATCTTGACAAAGGCTCACAACATACACACAGAGCCGAAACGCGTAGAAAGGAACTAGCTCCAGTACACAGCTCCAGCGGACCACCTGATCTAACTGGCCAGTTAGTGGAAATACTGTTACTCCCAGGATTGCCATTTTGGTAAAGTATTCAACCTGTAATTTGGCGTTAGGAAATTTACGGAGTCGATTGAGAAAAAAAATAAGTGTCGCTGACACTCCCAAGATTGCCGGACCTGTGAGTATATCTGACCACAGCAGGCGTTAGGAGATAGTTGTTATTATTGGAGGACAACTAAATAGGATTCCTCAGGAGACATCAAGAAAAAGTAACATTGAAGCCAGCACGTACAAAGAACCTTACAACATCTAATTGCCAGCTTGAAGACGCCGTCATAATCAAGGCAAGCAAGGTAAAATTAGGGGAAAGAGCAAAAGTCTCTGAAGGAATGTCTGTATGCACAGCACCTACATTTGCCGGGTAAGAAATCTGACATCAGTCAGCACACCAGTGGGACTCTATATTATAAGAACATTGTTAATTATATAATATCACTTAAAAGACAAAAGGAGATTCCACTCACACACTAAGTGGTTAAAATTTTTAACGTCTAAAAAATGAAAAAAATGGAGAAAAGTATTTAAGTTCCAACTGGCAAGAACTTTAACAATATATTGTGTTCAGTTACAAGCTGTATCATTTGTTGGTTTTTCACAACGTGGGATATTCTTGAAACACTGCACATAATTGCAGTCTAACTTTTGAAATCAAAACATTTTTCTGAGCCAATGTGTCAATGAATTTTTCTTAAAGGATTACTTTCTGTTATAATTTTTAAGCTAAACAACTAACATATTAAAGTTAATAAACATTAATTAAAACCTACTGACCTATATTTTCTCCAAAACGAAGTTTCATAACGTTCTAAAAGTTATATCTTTTATTCGCCGATGATGTCACGTTATCCTGCCCACTATTTTCAGCACTGTGTGTTCAAAATACTTAGACCAATAACTTTGTGTTTAAAGCGCCATTTTGAAACCTAGGTATTGTAAACGGATTGGTACAGAGCAAAGGATACCCACGGAGTGGGTTTGGAAAACAATTAAATTTGCAGACAAGACTTCTGATATACGGTAGAGATATGTTAATGAAATGCTATTGATAAAAAGCGTATTTGGGGTAGTTAGTTAGTAACAGGCATAGAAAATATTTACTTACAGTGGCCCTTTAATATCATTTTTTAAAGATCATCTTTTCAACTATTTATACTGTATCAAAGGGTAATGAATCGATTTAGTTTTAATTAAATGAACGTTCATGTCATTTTAAATTATAGTGTTATTTTAAATTGCACCGTCATTTGTATATCTTGTGTTTAGTAATTAAAAATCGTTTTACTGAATAGAGGTTTATGAATTCACTAAATTATTTAAAAATTGTGTGTATATATATATATATATGAAATATACATAGGTGACCCACCATTTTTGGCGTCCCAAATTTTGGTGCATAGCTAGTATTATTCTTTATTTAGTTCTGTGTAACAGAATCAGATTTAACGTTTTTTTTTTTTTTTTTTTTACCAATTATCAAAATAAAGTATAGTCCTAGAAAACTATTATTTTATGCAAAACAGTAAGTCAAGTAATGAACTCAAACAGCAGCTCTAGGCTGGCATCAAATTTGAAATATGCTACAAAATAATTTTTACCGAAAATAAAAGTAAAAAAACCCGAAAACCAAAATAACAAAAAATTCAATTTTCGGCCGAAACGTTCTGCGGCCGAAATTTCGGTGCATCCCTAATAGGAATGATTGCCTGAAGGCTGATGCTTCTGTTAAAGTCTATGGTGCACAATAGTTTTTTTTTATATAAAAACAAAATAAGAATTACACATAGAATAGCATTTATATTCGATACAGGAGGGAAGGGTTTAAACATTTGAATATTTCAAATATTTAGATGCTTGAATAATATTTTTAGTTTACAGTCACTTTCTTGAATCACTAGATATTTAGGTAATATATATTTATATATAATATTGACTGGCCGGTCATATTTTAGAATTTTGATAATATGCTATTAGTGATATGTGTCATGTTTTTATGTTTTTTTAGACTGCAGATATTAATTCTTAATACATTTATTAAACTAAGATCATCTCTTTCCAATATTTTAGTTCTTGTCAATTTTTTTCCTTAGCTATCTGTATGAATTCTAATTAAATTCTATGTCTGTGTTATCCGTTCTAAGACTTCTATGATAGTCTATATGGGCTAACATTTAAAGGCGCAACCACACTAATTTCATCCCCCAAATTTGTCTCTCATACTTTTAGGTTTATTGGTTTTGTTTGGTTGTTTAGTTGATATATACATACATACTCTTTTACTGCCTTTTTATATATTTTGTTTGTGTAACCACAATAATTAAGATGTTTCATGGTTAATCTGATATCCCGATATATTTCCGAATAGGTCAATAAGGGACATCAATTTAGGTATGTTAATATATGGATTTGTGATGATCAGGATCATATTGTCTGCGTATAGCAAGAGATACAGAAGCATCAAACCTATTTTCAGGGCTTCAATTATATTTCTAATTTTTATAGCTAATGATTCTAGTGCTGGTCAAAAAGAAGGGGAGATAATGGGCTGCCCTGTCTAGTGCCTCTGTTAAGTGGAAAAGACTCGGATACCAAACCATTTATAATTAAAGCTGCCTAAGGGGTGGAGTATAGTTCTTTTATGATTTGAATAAAAATTCTCCTAAATTTATTCAGAGAGTGGAATTGATGCTCCCACATGACTTTGTTGAACGCTTTTCTGGGTCGACAGAAAACAAGTGAGCCTGTGGTAAATCTGTCTGGCTGTTTTTTTTTTATAGGATTTCCAATATTATGATATAAGCAGTTGTCATTTTCTAATGTTAGAGACTAAAGAGCGTTTTTTAATGAATCCCGTTTGGTCTTTGTGAATGAGTTCATGTGAGATTCCAGCCAGTCTAATCGCCAAGATTTTTGTAAGAATTTTGTAATTGTTGTTTAACAACTATATTGGTCGCTATGATTCCCTTAACATTGGGTCTTTGCCTGGCTTGACAATCGGACTAAAATTTGCTTCTACAAATCTATTAGAAATATCTTTCTAATAGAGGCCATTAAACAGGACTGTTAGATCGTTAACAATTTTGTCTTTCAGAATTTTATAGATTTCCCCGGGCAACTTGTCGGGTCCCAGCGTCTTTCCTTGTGGTAGCTCTCTGATCACTTTACTAATTTCCTCGGATGTAATTGGAGCATTACGTTTGTCCGAAGCAGATTTGGTTAGCTGCGAAAAGGTTAAATTTGACCAGAATTGATACCTGATACTCGGGTCTATTTCTGCAGACCTATAAATATTGTCACAAAACTGTATAAAGGCTCGACAAATTTTTGAGTTATATGTTAAAATTGTATCTCCTACTCCAATACCAGAGATCAAGCCTTAGGGCTTGGTTAATTTTTTCAGTGCCGTTAAGTATTTTCGAGTCTCATTGCCAAACCAGTATAACAACTAACTCAGATAAATTATTTAATTTACACAAGGAGCTCTCTAATAGATATGTTTTGCGTCTTTGCTTGACCTCACAATATTTATTTCTGTTGGATAAAGTAGGGTTTCAAGATATTTATTATCAGCATTTTTAAGTTGTCAGAGCAGAAGGTTTAGATTTTGCGTTATATTGTTTTTTTTCAAACTTATGGTGTAAGAGGTTATGACTCCCCTGAGAACTGCTTTTGCAGTTTCCCAGAAAAGCATTGGCTTATGTAAATGTTGGGCATTCATTTCTCTGAATTTCTTCCCTTCGTTACTTAAGAAAGTATGGAAGTTAGTATCATTATAAGTCATATCAGGTATATCTACTAGGGTCACCCTTGGAACCAGTAGGGGGAAATGAAGAAGTAATCAATACGTGATAGGGTATGCTTCACGGCAGAGAGGCAAGTATAGCCTTTTGCTTCAGTGTTTTTGTCCCTCCAGATATCGCATAGGTTTAGCGAACTTTGAAATTTGGCCAAAGTACTAGAATCTCTTCTTGAGTATTATCAACTGGAAGGTGTTTGGGGAAATTGGGGTTATGAAAATGGTCCAAAGGCATCTGAGGTGCAATATTAAAATCGCCGCACCACTATTGGGAGGTTAATATATCTTGGCAGTCTATTCTGGATGGTGTTCTGAAAATCTAATTTATTCTATAAGGGACCATAAATATCACAGATAACCAACTGGAAATTATACAGTTTTAGTTGTATTACAATAAAGTGTCCCTCATAATCTATTTTTCTTTCCTATAACATGGAGAGTCCACAACATCATTCCAATTACTAGTGAGATTTTCAACTCCTGGCCAGCAGGAGGAGGCAAAGAGCACCCCAGCAAAGCTGTTAAGTGTAACTTCCCTTACCCATAATTCCCAGTTATTCTCTTTGCCTCTGTCAATGTAGATTGTGCAAAGTTGGTGTCTGAAGAAATTAATCCTTTTATGAGTACTTTTCCCTGCAAGCAATGATTGGGGTCTAGCTGTGTCCACTTCAATCTTTTGAGTAAGAGTAGTGGTCACTTTTATCAGTTAATAGGCGGTGAGGTAGTCTTTACTTTACTTTTAACACTTGCTACCCTGTTGTAGAAAGCTAGAGTTGGTTACTCCATACTTGCCTTCTACTACAGGTGACTCCCATGACAGGGAGTGGGGTAACTGTCGCACCTTTTGTAGCAGTTTTCTGTCCTGCAGCTGGATCTAGGTACTGAAGGACAGCAGCACTTAAGAGGATAATCCTCATATGGATCCTTTGGGGACATAGTAATCCTTTCTACTTAAGGATTCATATTGTGGACAGATGAGTTTGAACATTTTATGCGTTCCTAAATAATGAAGGCTTTTACAGTATCTATCAAAAGTGAGTACACCCCTCACATTTTTGTAAATATTTTATTATATCTTTTCATGTGACAACACTGAAGAAATTACACTTTGCTACAATGTAAAGTAGTGAGTGTACAGCCTGTATAACAGTGTAAATTTGCTGTCCCCTCAAAATAATTCAACACACAGCCATTAATGTCTAAACTGTTGGCAACAAAAGTGAGTACACCCCTAAGTGGAAATGTCCAAATTAAGCCCAATTAGCCATTTCTCTCCCCAGTGTCATGTGACTCGTTAGTGTTACAAGGTCTCAGGTGTGAATGGGTAGCAGGTGTGTTAAATTTGGTGTTCTCTCTCTCACACTGGTGACTGGAAGTTCAACATGGCACCTCATTGCAAAGATCTCTCTGTGGATCTGAAAAAAAGAATTGTTGCTCTACATAAAGATGGCCTAGGCTATAAGAAGATTGCCAAGACCCTGAAACTGAGCTGCAGCACGATGGGCAAGACCATACATCGGTTTCACAGGACAGGTTCCACCCAGAACAGGTCTCACCATGGTCGACCAAAGAAGTTGAGTGCACATGCTCAGCATCATATTCAGAGGTTGTCTTAAACAATAGACGTATGAGTGCTGCCAGCATTGCTGCAGAGGTTGAAGGGGTGGGGGGTCAACCATACGCTGCACACTGCATCAAATTGGTCTGCATGGCTGTCATCCCAGAAGGAAGCCTCTTCTATAGATGATGCACAAAAAAGCCCGCAAACAGTTTGCTGAAGACAAGCAGACTAAGGACATGGATTACTGTATTCATGTCCTGTGGTCCAATGAGACCAAGATAAACTTATTTGGTTCAGATGGTGTCAAGCATGTGTGGCGGCAACCAGGTGAAGAGTACAAAGACAAGGGTGTCTTGCCTACAGTCAAACATGGTGGTGGGAGTGTCATGGGCTGGGCCTGCATGAGTGCTGTCGGCACTGGGGAGCTACAATTCATTGAGGGAACCATGCCAACATGTACTGTGACATATTGAAGCAGAGCATGATCTCCTCTCTTCGGAGACTGGGCAGCAGGACAGTATTCCAACATAACAACCCCAAACACACCTCCAAGATGACCACTGCCTTGCTAAAGAAGCTGAGGGTAAAGGTGATGGACTGACTAAGCATGTCTCCAGACCTAAACCCTATTGAGCATCTGTGGGGCATCCTCAAACGGAAAGCTCCAGTGGCAACCTGTGAAGCTCTGGTGAACTCCATGCCCAAGTGGGTTAAGGCAGTGCTGGAAAATAATGGTAGCCACACAAAATATTGACACTTTGGGCCCAATTTGGACATTTCCACTTAGGGGTGTACTCACTTTTGTTGCTAACGGTTTAGACATTAATGGCTGTGTGTTTAGTTATTTTGAGGGGACAGAAAATTTACACTGTTATACAGGCTGAACACTCACTACTTTACATTGTAGCAAAGTGTCATTTATTCAGCGTTGTCACATGAAAAGATATAATAAAATATTTACAAAAATGTGAGGGGTGTACTCACTTTTGTGAGATACTGTATGTGGAACTTTCACAGTATGATAAGAGAGACTGGGCTAAGGGATTTCCTTTTTTTAATACAGGCAATTTTCATTGGGGCTATCAACATTTGACTGCAGTTTTTAAAAACAGCAGTTGGGAATATGAGGCAGGCATGTGTTTAATGGTTTACGAATAACCAGGGGTTCAGAGTACTTTTTAAATATCGACTTTCTTCAACCGTTCATTCATAGCAGTTATTCATAGCTGTTTCTTCTTGTTCACACACTTTTTTGGTGACGCAGTTATTTCAGACTCACTCACGTGACGCTTGGTACTTCCAGTTTATCGGAACGAAGCTTATTAAGCAATCTGTGTAGCGGGTCTGTGTCGGCTTTACAGATGGTCTTTGAAGAGATTGATTTTTCTGCTACTGGAGATTATCGCTCCCAAATGCTACTAGGGATTTAATCGGTCCGGTAGGAGGTCAAGCAATCTGAGAGTGTTTCTGACCTTTATTTTCTTTTTGACTCTGTTCTAAAAGCACAAAGTCTAAACGGTTTTTATTTTTAATAACTTTATATTTTTTTCTGATTTGTTTGGAGTTTATTCTCTTGTCATGGACCCAGAATTAGAACAGTCTATGTCTGTGGATAAATGCCTACTATGTTCAGAGGCTCATATTGTCTTACCAATGTAGTTTTGTTCCTCCTGCTTAGCAAAGACTTTCAAATGTAAAGACAAATTTACTTCCTTCTGAGCCTAGTGTCTCTCAAGATAATGCTTTGGGGGACATGCCTCAGCTTTCTCCTCAAACGTCCCAAGCTTTAACGGTTTCTCATACTGTGCCTTCTGTGTCCTCTCATCCACCTGGGGGTGTTTATTTACCTGGGGATTTTGCTGCTTAGATTTCTTCTGCAGTAACTGCAGCTTTGTCAGCTTTCCCTTCATCGGCTGAGCGTAAGTTAAAATTTAAACATGTGCCTGATACTAAGGCTTCTGACTCTAGGACTGCATTAGCCAATCTTTCTCAGATGTCTGATGAGGAGAATACGTCAGTAGCTTCTGAAGGTAAGATCTCAGACTGTGACACTCTCTAGCAGATAAATCTTCAGAATCTAAAGAGGTTAATTTTAGATTTAAGCTTTAACACCTCTGGTTACTACTGAAGGACATTCTAGCTACTGCTGTAAACCCCACAACGTTTTCTAAATTGGATAGAGTTTATTATTCTCCATATTCTGAGGAGTTTTTTCCTGTCACAAAGAAGATTATTGCTCAGGAATGGGATAAACCAGGAGTTCCCTTTTCCCCTTCCCCTGTTTTTAAGAAGATGTTTCCTGTTGCTGACTCTATTCATGACTCGTGGCGCACGATTTCTAAAGTTGAAGGAGCTTTTTCTACTCTTGCCAAGAGAACTACTATTCCTATAGATGATAGCTGCTCTTTTAAGGATCCAATGGATAAGAAGCTAGAAGCTTACTTAAAAAAGATGTACATCAATCAAGGATTACAGTGGCAACCTGCAGCGAGTATTGCCACGGTTGCGGGAGCTGCATCCTATTGATGTTGATGCCTTGTCGGATCTTATTACTGAGGAAACTACGGTAGAGGAGATCCAAGAATGGATCAAAGCTCTCAAATTGGCCAATACCTTTATCTGTGATGCCAATATGCAGATAATCCGACTGGGAGCTAAGATGTCTAGTTTCACTGTACTAGCACGCAGAGCTCTGTGGTTAAAATCTTGGTCGGCCGACGTCTCTTCTAAGGCCAAGCTTTTGGCTTTACCTTATAAGTGAGAGACTCTGTTCGGACCTGGTCTGGCGGAGATAATTTCATAGATTACGGGTGGAAAGGGATCTTTCCTATTTTAGGACTAGAAGAATAGACCTAGAGGTCGCCAGACTTCTAATTTTCGTTCCTTTTTTATTTTTAAGGGACAAACGTCTTCATCATCCTCTTCCAAACCTGACCAATCCAGATCCACTTGGAAATCCAACCAGTCCTAGAACAAGGGGAAACAGGATATGCGATGTCCCAGATCCTTTGGCGGTGGACATAGTATACCAGGGCTACAGAATGGGATTCAAGTCTTGCCCTCCAAGGGGCAGATTTCTTCTGTCAAGCCTATCCTCAAACCACATAAAGAAGGAGGCCTTCTTAAGCTGTGTAAAGGACCTATACTCCCTGGGAGTTATTGTTCCAGTCCCCCTAAGAGAACAGGGTCTAGGATTCTATTTAAATCTATTTGTGGTTCCCAAAAAGAACGGAACTTTTCGGCCCATTCTAGACCTCAAGTGTCTCAACAAATTACTCAGGGTTCCATCCTTCAAGATGGAAACTATTCGTTCCATTCTTCCTTTGGTACAGGAAGGTCAGTTTATGATGACCATAGACCTGAAGGACGAATACCTTCATGTTCCCATTCACAGGGAACACAATCAGTATCTGAGGTTTGCCTTTCTGGACAAGCACTTTGTTACACTTCCATTTAGTCTGGCCACGGCTCTCAGAATATTAAAAAAGGTTCTAGGGGCGCTATTGTCAGTGATCAGTTCCCAGGGAATTGCTGTGGCGCCTTACCTAGACTACATCTTAGTACAGGCGTCATCTTTGCAACTAGCCCAATCTCATACAGAGATACTGTTGTCTTTTCTTCGTTCCCATGGGTGGAAGGTGAATTTGGAAAAAAGTTCTCTAGTTCCATCTACCAAAGTGTGTTTTCTAGGGACTATAATAGATTCCCTGTCTATGAAGATTTTCCTGACGGAGGTCAGAAAAAACTAAATTCTTGCTTCCTGCCTTTTTTTCTCCATTCTACCTTCCGTCCATCTGTGGCTCAATGCATGGAAGTGATTGGTCTGATGGTGGCATCCATGGACATTGTTCCTTTTGCTCGGTTAAATCTACGACTGTTGCAACTTTGTATGCTCCGTCAATGGCATGGAAACCATTCATATTTTTCACAGAGGATAAATCTGGACCCTCTAACAAGAGACTCTCTCTCGTGATGGGTGTCACAGGAACATCTGTCTCGGGGGAATTGCTTCCTGAAACCTTCCTGGGAAACTGTGACTACAGACGCCAGCCTGTCAGGCTGGGGAACTGTTTGGGGTCCTTTAAAGGCTCAGGGCCTGTGGTCTCGGGAAGAGTCCTCTCTTCCCATAATAATCTTGGAGTTGAGAGCTATCTGCAATGCCCTATCAGTGTGGCCTCAACTGTCTTTGGTCCGGTTTATCAGATTCCAATCGGACAGCATTACCTCAGTGACTTACATCAACCTCCAGGGAGGGACTTGGAGTTCCTTAGCCATGAAGGAGGTGACTCACATTCTGCAGTGGGCGGAAGCCCACGATTGTCTCCTATCTGCTATCCACATTCCAGGAGTGGACAACTGAGAGGCAGATTTTCTGAGCAGACAGTCTTTTCATCCCGGGAAGTGGGCACTCCATTCGGAAATGTTCTCTCAGATAACCCTCAAGTGGGGGGTTCCAGAGTTGGATCTGATTGCGTCCCGCCAAAATGCCAAGGTTCTAAAATACGGCTCAAGGTCAAGAGATCCTCAGGCCGTTCTGATAGATGCTCTAGCGGTTCCTTGGAGGTTTTCTCTGGCATATGTGTTTCCTCCGTTTGCTCTCCTTCTTCCACGAGTCATTGCTCATATCAAGCAGGAGAGAGCATCAGTGATCCTAATAGCTCCTGCATGGCCTCGCAGGATCTGGTTCGCGGATCTAGTAAGGATGTCATCTCTACCTCCTTGGAAGTTACCTCAGAGGAAGGACCTTCTACTTCAAGGTCCTTTCCTCCATCCAAACCTAGATTCTCTGAAGCTGACTACTTGGAGATTGAACGCCTAATTCTGTCTAGATGTGGTTTTTCTGAAGCAGTCATTGAAACTATGATTCAGGCTTGAAAACCTGTTACCCGCAAGATTTACCAAAGTATATGGTGCAAATATCTATTGGTGCGAATCTAAGGGGTTTTCCTTGAGCCGGGTGAAAAGGTGCCTGAGGTTTAGTAAAAAAAACTGCAGAAGTATAATTACCGGGACAAATCCGGGGATTTTGTCTTTTCCTCAAGATGGCCTAGAGAACTGTTTATCGGTCAGTACCCTAAAGGGTCAGATTTCTGCATTGTCTATCCTTTTGTACAAACGTCGGTCTGACTTACCAGATGTTCAAGCCTTTTGTATAGGCCCTGGTTAGAATCAGGCCTGTGTTTAAGCCTGTTGCTCCTGTGGAGCCTTAATTTAGTTCTTAAAGTTTTGCAGCAGGCTCCGTTTGAGCCGATGCATGTTGTTGTTGTTGTTGTTCCTTCTTTTTGTCCTAATCCTTCTTCTCAAAAGGAATGTCTTTTGCATAACTTGGATGTTGTGCGGGCTCTAAAATTTTACTTACAAGCTACTAAAGAATTTCGGCAATCTTCTGCCCTGTTTGTTGCTTTCCTTGGAAAGCGTAAGGATCAGAAGGCCACTTCTAGTGTACTCTGTCTCTCTGGTTGAGAAGTTTGATTTGTTTGGCTTATGGGACTGCTGGAAAGCAGCCTACCTCCTGAGAGACTTACGGCTCATTCCACTGGGGCTGTCTCCTCTTTTTGGGTTTTTAAGGCAACATGGTCCTCTCTGCATACTTTTTTCCCATATTCTACAAATTTTATACTTTTGCCTCGGCCGAGGCTTCTTTTGGGACAAAGGTTCTTCAAGTGGTGGTGCCTTCTGTTTAGGTCTTCTTGCCTTTTTCTCCCTTTGTTCATTCCGTGTCCTCTAGCTTGGGTATTGGTTCCCACTAGTAATTGGAATTATGTTGTGGACTCTCCATGTCATAGGAAAGAAAACAAAATGTATGCATAGTTGATAAATTTCTTTCTTTCCGGACATGGAGAGTCCACGACCCCGCCCTCTTTTTAATTATACTTCTGCAGTTTTTTTTTTTAGTAAACCTCAGGCACCTTTTCACCCTTGTGTTTCTTCTTTTTCCATTTTCCTTCGACTGAATGACTGGGGATTATGGGTAAGGGAAGTTACACTTAACAGCTTCTGAAGGGTAATATTTATTATAGTGTAAAGATTACTCTCCCACCTGACACCAACCACCTCCCTGATCCCTCCCAAACAGCAATTTCAGCCAATCTGCCAGTACCTAGTGTAGGGCATTTTTTAGTTTTAATACTTTTTATTTTTTTGTAATGTAGGGATCCTACCCAAGCATCTCTGTAACTCTCCCACCTCCTAATTTTCACCATTATCTTAGGTACTGGCAGCCAGTTTGCCAGTACTCACGGTAGGGCTCTTTATTTATTTATGTATAATTAATTTTTCTGTAGTGTAGGGATCACCCAACCCCATCCCCTCAAAGCAATCCGCTTTTTTAGTGTAGGGACCTATCCCTCCCTCTCCCCTTAAAAAACAAAACAAAAACTATTTAATGTGTAGGGACTGCCCCTCCCTCCCCCTCGTCACTGTCTATATCGGCGATCTTGCTTCATATGGCCCTATGCTGCACACCACACAGTGCTTTACCCAGCGTCCATATGGCACAACGGTTTAAATATAATGGAAGTGAATTCAAGTGTCTTAAAATTATATGCTCTATGTAAAAAATCTAAGTTTTTACTTTCATGTAACTTAAAGTTTTACTATTCTTTATTGCCTTTAAAACTCCATGCTCCCTCCTGTAAAACTGCCTCCTTTCTGCCTTCTCCCTGCTCCATGCTTTCTCCTCTGTCTTCCCTGCTCCATGATTTCTCCTCTGCCTCCTCTGTCCTACCTGTTCCATGCTGCCTCATCCCTCCATTGTCCAGATTCAGACTTTGAATGCAAAGTTCAGTAATTGTGTACACATTTAAAGTAACATTAAAAAGGCTTATGAGCTGGCCCATCTTTGGTTCAGCACCTGGGTAGCGCTTGCTGATTAGTGGCTATAAATTAGCCACAAATCAGCAAGCGCTACCCAGGGTGCTGAAATAAAAAATAGGCAGGCTCATAAGCTTAAATTTCTGCTAGTAAAGATACCAAGAAAAAATTGATAATAGGAGTAAATTAGAAAGTTGCTTAAAATTGCATGTTCTATCTGATTTTTTTATTTTTTTATTTTTTTTATAGGAGGAAGCAGGGAGGTGTGTCAGCATGGAGGAAGGAGGAGGCAGCAGGGAGGACAGAGGAGACAGCATGGAGCAGGCAGGAAGAGTAAGAAGCAAGGAGGAGACAGCATGGAGCAGGGAGGAGACAGCAGGGAGGAGAAAGCAGAAAGATGGCAGAGGAGGAAGAAGGGAGTTTTATAGCAGAGAGGAGGAGGCAGGGAGTATTACAGGAGGAAGCCTGGAATTTGTAAGGATGGAGGAGGGTGCAAGGATTAGTCTAAATATTTACGAGCTAGAAGTAAATATCCTGTATATTGTTATTTTTTGATCTTTGTTTTTTTCTGCCATGTTATCATTTCATTTGGATTATCATTTTGAAAAGAAAAAAAAAAAACAACCCGATAATAATTGAAATAGGGAATAACCCAATGTGAAATAAAAATGTTTTAAACCCAAGTATGTAAATCTTAGTGAAATATATTCCTAGATAAATTAAAGTTAGGACTAATTTAAATTTCTAAAATGAAAATAACTTTAAAAACATAAACAAAAATCCACACTGTAATTTTATATTTTAAAAGCAAATAAAATACCCATAGGAAAGATTTTTTTTTAAAATTAAATTGATCCCTTTAAACTTCGGTAAATACGAGATTCCAATTTTCATTAAACTTCCCACTATATAAAATGATTTAAATAAGTTACAATAATTTATTTTTGCACTGTGTCTTTTATCCCCCACAAAAAGGTCATATACCTAGTTAAAGGGACAGTCTAGTCAAAATTAAACTTTCATGATTCAGATAGGGTATGGAATTTTAAACAACTTTCCAATTTACTTTTATCATTGAATTTGCTTTATTCTCTTGGTATTCTCTGTTGAAAGCTAAACCTAGGTAGGCTCATAGGCTGATTTCTATGCCCTTGAAGGCCGACCTCTTATCTCGGTGCATTTTGACAGGGTTTTTTTTTACAGATAGACAGCGCTAGTTTATGTGTGCCATATACATACCATTGTGCTTACGCCTGTGGACTGATTGCAAGTCTGTCAAGAGAACTGAAATAAAGGGGCAGTCTGCAAAAGCTTAGATACAAGGCAATCATAGACATAAAGAGTACATTACTATAACTGTTTGTTATGCAAAGCTGGGGACTTGGTAATAAAGGTGTTAGCTATCTTTTTAAACAATAACAATTTTGGAGTAGACTGTGCCTTTAAGGTCAACTTTGGACTAGCTATGCACCACTGGCACCTAAGATTTTAATTTTTTAAAAAATATGTTTTTCAATAGCAAAACAACAGAAATGTCTTGTAATTGCAAGGTGTTTAGTGGCTCTTTTAAATGCTGGTGTTGCACAGCTTGAATTTGTGTAGTAATTATTCAGGTTAACATTTGTTATTTGTATTATCTTGATTGGCCTTTCACTAGCTGTTTTGATTGCTGATTTTTTTTCTTTCTTCTTTTTTGTAGGTCTTACCCCCCACAGATATGAGGAAGCCACGCCGCAAGTCGCGCATGGGGGGTGATGGACGACGGTCTCCCTCTCCCTATAGCCTGAAGTGCTCTCCAACTCGGGAGACCTTGACATATGCTCAAGCACAACGCATTGTGGAAGTTGAGATGGAGGGACGATTGCACCGAATCAGCATTTATGATCCTCTGCAAATTATTTCAGAGGATGAACTCACTGCTCAAGATATCACTGAATGCAACAGCAACAAAGAAAATAGTGAAATGCCTCTTCCACCTCCTTGTCGGAAGCCTGCTTCTAAGGGCAAGAAGCGTGATCCTTGCTCCAAGCATGCACCAGGAGCTTCTTCCCTACAGTTACCCCAGCCTAGTTTTAGACTATTAGAGCAAGTTGCTACAGCTGATCTTGAGGCCCCTCCTTTACCTGATACCTTTTATCGCTACATTGAACGCACTTCCGAGGAAATGGACCAAGATGTTGAGTATGACCTTGATGAAGTGGATCTTGCTTGGTTAGAAATGGTCAATGAAAAGAGAAGGAATGATGGCCTCTCTCTTGTCTCTGCAGATACATTTGAACTTTTGCTGGACAGGCTTGAGAAAGAGTCTTACCTGCAAAGCCGCAGTAGTGGTGCACCACAGTCCTCTATTGATGAGGATGCATTCTGTTGTGTATGCTTGGATGATGAATGCCACAACAGCAATGTCATTTTGTTTTGTGATATCTGTAATCTGGCAGTCCACCAGGAGTGTTATGGTGTCCCTTATATTCCAGAAGGACAGTGGTTGTGCCGCTGCTGCTTGCAATCACCCTCAAATCCTGTCTGTTGTGTACTTTGTCCAAACCAGGGTGGGGCATTCAAGCAGACTAGTGACGGTCGCTGGGCACATGTGGTGTGTGCTATTTGGATTCCAGAGGTGTGCTTTGCCAACACTGTTTTTCTGGAGCCTATAGAAGGTGTGGATAATATCCCTCCAGCACGCTGGAAGCTAACATGCTATGTGTGTAAACAGAAGGGGCATGGAGCTTCAATCCAGTGTCACAAAGCTAACTGTTATACAGCCTTCCATGTTACATGTGCCCAGAGAGCAGGGTTATTTATGAAAGTGGAGCCAGTTCGAGAGACTGGTTTGAATGGTACCACTTTCACTGTGCGCAAAACTGCGTTTTGTGAACATCACTGCCCCCCAGGGACTCAGAAGGATACATGCAAAGATGATGAAGAAAATAAGGTGGATATGGAGGAGTCCAGAGAGGAAGATGATGAAGGGAAGAGAAATGAAGAAGAAAAAAACCCTAAAAAGGCAGCTGGGAAGAAAAGTAGGGAGAAGCAAAAGATCAAGAAGGAGAGAAGGGAACCTGTAGGTCTAAGAGGATCTGCTCCTGTGATGTCTGTAATGTCTATTCCATCATGTAGGTGAGTAACTGGATCTGGAAATTAACCATTTTCTTGATCCACTTTCATATAAATTCTATGCTTTACTGTATAATTATACTTTGCTGTATTTGCCCTGCAGATACCGAATGCTGTATTATCTACTGCTATTTTAACGTCACATTTTAGAACTCCTGTTGCAACAATACAGTTCCCTCTGTCAAGCAGTGCTCGTTTCCAATGGTTTCTGGCCTTTTACTCTCTGCCCCCATTTTTCTAATTATCACTTGTCTCTCCCACCCCTTTTCAGCTCCTCTCTTTTACATGATTTAGGGGCCATAATAGTCGAAGAATGACATGCTCTAATTCGTTAGAGCTTGTAATTTTAAGACTTTCAACACTGCACTACTGTATGTTTAACACACAGCCGAAGTACTGCTTGGGACCCGCAGAGCACTGCTGATCCCAAGTGGAAACCACACACCAATCGCCAGCGGTTTCCACTTACAATCAGCAGTGCTCTGCCTGGATAACCCCTTCACTGATGACCAGTCTTACTCCTTCATGCTAAAGCCATTTTTAGACATTTTCAGATTCTAATTTAAGGGGATATGTAACCCAAAAATGTTTTTTCTCTTGTTAAGTGTGTTCAGTCCACGGGTCATCCATTACTTATGGGATATATTCTCCTTCCCAACAGGAAGTTGCAAGAGGATCACCCAAGCAGAGCTGCTATATAGCTCCTCCCCTCACATGTCATATCCAGTCATTCTCTTGCAAGTCTCAACAAAGAAGGAGGTCGCGAGAGGAGATAGTTTTTTTTTTTACCTAATAATTCTTCAATCAAAAGTTTATTATTTTAAATGGCACCGGAGTGTGCTGTTTTTTTCTCTCAGGCAGTATTTAGAAGAAGAATCTGCCTGCTTTTTCTATGATCTTAGCAGACGTAACTAAGATCCACTGACTGTTCTCGCACATTCTGAGGAGTGGGGTAACTTCAGAAAAGGGAATAGCATGCGGGGTCCCCCGCAAATGAGGTATGTGCAGTAATATTTTCTAGGAATGGAATTGACTAAGAAAACACTACTGTTACCCATATGATGTAAGTACAGCCTTTAATGCAGTAGTAGCGACTGGTATCAGGCTGATAAATGTATGCGCAGTTGAGTTATTTTCTTGGGACTAGAATTTGACTGAGAAAATACTGTTAAATACTGAAATAAATATATGAGCCTTAACTGCAGTAGAAGCGACTGGTAGCAGGCTTAGTGATAACTTTGCATAACACTGGAAAGTTGTTTTTAAAACGTTTACTGGCATGTTATTCGTTTTGTAAGGTACTTTGGTGATAAATCTTTTTGGGCATGATTTTTTTCCATATGGCTAACGTATATTTCTGCATAGAAACAGTTGTAACAGGTCTCCCACTGTTGTATTATGAGTGGGAGGGGCCTTTTTTTAGCGCCTTGTTGCGCAGTTAAAATTCTAGCACAGTCTTCCTGCTTCTTCCTCCATGATCCAGGACGTCTCTAGAGAGCTCAGGGGTCTTCAAAATTCATTTTTGAGGGAGGTAATCAGTCACAGCAGACCTGTGACAGTGTGTTTGACTGTGATAAAAGCGTTAAATCTTAAATTGATTATCCGTTTTTGGGTATTGAGGGGTTAATCATCCGTTTGCTAGTGGGTGCAATCCTCTGCTAAATTCATACATTTACTGTTAAAATTGTTGGCTATAACTGAATTAGTTCATTGTTATTTCAACTGTGACAGTTTTGTGTGTTTTTAAAAGCGCTGCAGCGTTTTTTTTTCTATTGCTTGTAAATTTATTGAAAGATTTTTTCCAAGCTTGCTAGCCTTCATTGCTAGTCTGTTTAAACATGTCTGATACAGATGAATCTACTTGTTCATTATGTTTAAAAGCCAATGTGGAGCCCAATAGAAATATGTGTACCAATTGTATTGATGTTACTTTAAATAAAAGTCAGTCTTTACCGGTAAAGAAATTATCACCAGACAACGAGGGGGAAGTTATGCCATCTAACTCTCCTCACGTGTCAGTACCTTACAAGTACATCAAGGCCCTTACAAATCACTTTGCATGATATGGCTAATGTTATGAAAGAAGTATTATCTAATTTGCCTGAGTTAAGAGGCAAGTGCGATAGCTCTGGGTTAAGGACAGAGCGCGCCGATGACACGAGAGCCATGTCCGATACTGCGTCACAATTTGCAGAACATGAGGACGGAGAGCTTCATTCTGTGGGTGACGGATCTGATCCGGGGAGACCGGATTCAGAAATTTCAAATTTTAAATTTAAGCTTGAGAACCTCCGTGTATTGCTAGGGGAGGTGTTAGCGGCTCTGAATGATTGCAACACGGTTGCAATCCCAGAGAAATTATGTATAGTCTGGATAAATACTATGCGGTACCGGTGTGTACTGACATTTTTCCTATACCTAAAAGGCTTACAGAGATTATTAGCAAGGAGTGTGATAGACCCGGTGTGCCCTTTTCCCCTCCTCCGATATTTAGAAAAATGTTTCCAATAGACGCCACCACACGAGACTTATGGCAGACGGTCCCTAATTAAGGGGCAAACGCTATAGCTCTGGGTTAAGGACAGAGCGCGCTGATGACACGAGAGCCATGTCTGATACTGCGTCACAATTTGCAGAACATGAGGACGGTGAGCTTCATTCTGTCGGTGACGGTTCTGATCCGGGGAGACCGGATTCAGAAATTTCAAATTTTAAATTTAAGCTTGAAAACCTCCGTGTGTTACTAGGGGAGGTATTAGCGGCTCTGAATGATTGCGACACGGTGGCAATTCCAGAGAAATTGTGTAGGTTGGATAAATACTATGCGGTACCGGTGTGTACTGACATTTTTCCTATACCTAAAAGGCTTACAGAGATTATTAGCAAGGAGTGTGATAGACCCGGTGTGCCCTTTTCCCCTCCTCCGATATTTAGAAAAATGTTTCCAATAGACGCCACCACACGAGACTTATGGCAGACGGTCCCTAAGGTGGAGGGAGCAGTTTCTACTTTAGCCAAGCGTACCACTATCCCGGTGGAGGATAGTTGTGCTTTCTCAGATCCAATGGATAAAAAATTAGGTTACCTTAAGAAAATGTTTGTTCAACAAGGTTTTATATTACAGCCCCTTGCATGCATTGCGCCCGTCACTGCTGCAGCGGCATTCTGGTTTGAGTCTCTGGAAGAGGCTATTCGCACAGCACCATTGGATGAGATTATGAACAAGCTTAAAGCCCTTAAGCTAGCTAATGCATTTGTTTCGGATGCCGTGGTGCATTTAACCAAACTAACGGCTAAGAACTCTGGATTCGCCATCCAGGCGCGCAGAGCGCTATGGCTTAAATCCTGGTCAGCAGATGTGACTTCTAAATCTAAATTGCTTAATATTCCTTTCAAAGGGCAAACCTTATTCGGGCCCGGCTTGAAAGAAATTATTGCTGACATTACTGGAGGTAAGGGTCACACCCTTCCTCAGGACAGGGCCAAATCAAAGGCCAAACAGTCTAATTTTCGTGCCTTTCGTAATTTCAAGGCAGGAGCAGCATCAACTTCCTCCGCTCCAAAACAGGAAGGGACTGCTACTCGTTACAGACAGGGTTGGAAAGGCAACCAGTCCTGGAACAAGGGCAAGCAGGCCAGAAAACCTACTTCTGCCCCTAAGACAGCATGAAGAAAGGGCCCCCTATCCGGAAACGGATCTAGTGGGGGGCAGACTTTATCTCTTCGCCCAGGCCTGGGCAAGAGATGTCCAGGATCCCTGGGCGTTGGAGATCATATCTCAGGGATACCTTCTGGACTTCAAAACTTCTCCTCCACAAGGGAGATTTCATCTGTCAAGGTTATCAACAAACCTAATAAAGAAAGAGGCATTTCTACGATGCGTACAAGACCTCTTAGTAATGGGAGTGATCCACCCGGTTCCGCGGACGGAACAAGGGCAAGGTTTTTACTCAAATCTGTTTGTGGTTCCCAAAAAAGAGGGAGCCTTCAGGCCAATCTTGGACCTGAAGATCTTAAACAAATTCCTAAGGGTTCCATCGTTCAAAATGGAAACTATTCGAACCATCCTACCCATGATCCAAGAGGGTCAGTATATGACCACAGTGGACTTAAAGGATGCCTACCTTCACATACCGATTCACAAAGATCATTATCGGTACCTAAGGTTTGCCTTTCTAGACAGGCATTACCAGTTTGTAGCTCTTCCCTTCGGGTTGGCTACGGCCCCGAGAATTTTTACAAAGGTTCTGGGCTCGCTTCTGGCGGTACTAAGACCGCGAGGCATAGCGGTGGCTCCGTACCTAGACGACATTCTGATACAAGCGTCAAGTTTTCAAAATGCAAAGTCTCATACAGAGATAGTTCTAGCATTTCTGAGGTCGCATGGGTGGAAAGTGAACATGGAAAAGAGTTCTCTGTTACCACTCACAAGGGTTCCCTTTCTAGGGACTCTTATAGATTCTGTAGAGATGAAGATTTACCTGACGGAGTCCAGGTTATCAAAAATCCTAAATGCTTGCCGTGTCCTTCATTCCATTCCAAGCCCATCAGTAGCTCAGTGCATGGAAGTAATCGGCTTAATGGTCGCGGCAATGGACATAGTGCCATTTGCGCGCCTGCATCTCAGACCGCTGCAACTATGCATGCTAAGTCAGTGGAATGGGGATTACTCAGATCTGTCCCCTTTACTAAATCTGGACCAGGAGGCCAGAGATTCTCTTCTCTGGTGGTTGTCGCGGGTTCATCTGTCCAAAGGAATAACTTTTTGCAGACCAGATTGGACGATTGTAACAACAGATGCCAGCCTACTAGGCTGGGGTGCAGTCTGGAACTCCCTGAAGGCTCAGGGATCGTGGACTCAGGAGGAGAAACTCCTCCCAATAAACATTCTGGAATTAAGAGCAATATTCAATGCTCTTCTAGCTTGGCCTCAGTTAGCAACACTGAGGTTCATCAGATTTCAGTCGGACAACATCACGACTGTGGCTTACATCAATCATCAAGGGGGAACCAGGAGTTCCCTAGCGATGTTGGAAGTCTCGAAGATAATTCGCTGGGCAGAGTCTCACTCTTGTCACCTGTCAGCGATCTACATCCCAGGCGTGGAGAACTGGGAGGCGGACTTTCTAAGTCGCCAGACCTTTCATCCGGGGGAGTGGGAACTTCACCCGGAGGTGTTTGCTCAACTGATTCTTCGTTGGGGCGAACCGGAGCTGGATCTCATGGCATCTCGCCAGAACGCCAAGCTTCCTTGTTACGGATCCAGGTCCAGGGACCCGGGAGCGGTGCTGGTAGATGCACTAGCAGCCCCTTGGGTTTTCAACATGGCTTATGTGTTTCCACCATTTCCGTTGCTACCTCGACTGATTGCCAGGATCAAACAGGAGAGAGCATCGGTGATTCTGATAGCACCTGCGTGGCCACACAGGACCTGGTATGCAGACCTAGTGGACATGTCGTCCTGTCCACCATGGTCTCTGCCTCTGAGGCAGGACCTTCTAATTCAGGGTCCTTTCAACCATCCAAGCCTAATTTCTCTGAGGCTGACTGCATGGAGATTGAACGCTTGATTCTATCAAAGCGTGGTTTTTCGGAGTTGGTTATTGATACATTAATACAGGCTTGGAAACCTGTTATCAGAAAAATTTACCATAAGATATGGCGTAAATATTTATATTGGTGTGAATCCAAGAGTTACTCATGGAGTAATGTTAGGATTCCTAGGATATTGGCTTTTCTACAAGATGGTTTAGAAAAGGGTTTATCCGCTAGTTTGTTAAAGGGACAGATTTCTGCTCTGTCTATTCTTTTACACAAACGTCTGGCAGAGAATTCAGACGTCCAGGCTTTTTGTCAGGCTTTGGCTAGGATTAAGCCTGTGTTTAAAACTGTTGCTCCTCCGTGGAGCTTAAACTTGGTTCTTAAAGTTCTTCAGGGTGTTCCGTTTGAACCCCTTCATTCCATTGATATTAAGCTTTTATCTTGGAAAGTTTTGTTTTTGATGGCTATTTCCTCGGCTCGAAGAGTCTGAGTTATCTGCCTTACATTGCGATTCTCCTTATCTGATTTTCCATTCAGACAAGGTAGTTCTGCGTACTAAACCTGGGTTTTTACCTAAGGTTGTTTCTAACAGGAATATCAATCAAGAGATTGTTGTTCCATCATTATGTCCTAATCCTTCTTCAAAGAAGGAACGTCTTTTGCATAATCTGGACGTAGTCCGTGCCCTGAAGTTCTACTTACAGGCAACTAAAGATTTTCGGCAAACTTCTTCTCTGTTTGTCGTTTGTTCTGGTCAGAGGAGAGGTCAAAAGGCTTCGGCCACCTCTCTCTCTTTTTGGCTTTGTAGCATAATACGTTTAGCCTATGAGACTGCTGGACAGCAGCCTCCTGAAAGAATTACAGCTCATTCCACTAGAGCTGTGGCTTCCACCTGGGCCTTTAAGAATGAGGCCTCTGAACAGATTTGCAAGGCTGCAACTTGGTCTTCACTTCATACCTTTTCAAAATTTTACAAATTTGACACTTTTGCTTCTTCGGAGGCTGTTTTTGGGAGAAAGGTTCTACAGGCAGTGGTTCCTTCTGTTTAATGTTCCTGCCTTGTCCCTCCCATCATCCGTGTACTTTAGCTTTGGTATTGGTATCCCATAAGTAATGGATGACCCGTGGACTGAACACACTTAACAAGAGAAAACATAATTTATGCTTACCTGATAAATTTATTTCTCTTGTAGTGTAGGCAGTCCACGGCCCGCCCTGTCTTTTTTTGAGGCAGTTCTAAATTTTAATTAAAACTCCAGTCACCACTGCACCCTATAGTTTTTCCTTTCTCGTCTTGTTTCTGTCGAATGACTGGATATGACATGTGAGGGGAGGAGCTATATAGCAGCTCTGCTTGGGTGATCCTCTTGCAACTTCCTGTTGGGAAGGAGAATATATCCCATAAGTAATGGATGACCCGTGGACTGAACACACTACAAGAGAAATAAATTTATCAGGTAAGCATAAATTATGTTTTTTTTGTGATTCAGACACAACATACCATTTTAAAAAAGTCTTCATTTTTCTTCTGTTATCAAATTTGCTTTGTTCCCATGATTTTCTGTGTTGAAGAGATACCTAGGTAGGCATCTGTAGTACTACATGGCAGGAAATAGTGCTGCCATCTAGTGCTCTTTCAAATGAATAACATTCTTGCAAAACTGCTGGCATATAGTGCTCCAGAAATGGGCTGGCTCCTAAGCAATACATCCCTGCTTTTCAACAAAATATACCAAGAGCACGAAGAAGTTGTTTAAAATCACATGATCTATCTGAAACATGAAAGAAAAATTTTGAATTTTATAGGGACATTAAACACTAAATAAATGCTAGATAGAATGATGCATTCAAAGAAAAGACTAGTCTGAGTTAGAGACCGTTATAAATAGGTCACTAGAGTGTGGAATATGTGTCCTGTACTTACACTATTAACAAGAACTGAAAAGCTCACAGTTTTAGAATTTTAGAATGGAATTACAGGAAAAGTGGACAAAATAAAGTATATTGCATAGTTTTTTTTTATATATATACAATTTTATCATTTTATATCACCATTTCAATGTTTAATGTCCTGTAGCAAATATACGTATTGCATTCAATTCTATCATCATTTTTCCCATGCAGACTTGTAGATCTTTATGACCTAAGGCCTGGTCTGCATAAAATGGTTTTATGTTTATAAATTTCCGTTAAACTGGAAGTTCAGTTTGAGACCAGGCTGGATTCACTTAGGAAATTACTTGAGGAAAATTATTCTCTTCATAAGGATATTAGAATTAGCTAAAACTTTGATCTTTTCTTGGGAAAAAAAACCAACTTGATTTTGTAAGGCCAACTTGAATAAACTTCTATCAATTTGTGTAAGTCATGTAGGTTGTCTTACCTAAGGCCCAGTCAGAACATTGTGATCCTCCTATTGTGTGTTTTTTACCCCTTTTATCTTTAAAAAAAAAAAAAAAAAAAAAAAGCTCTGGAAAGAGAAAAAAATAAATAAATGTATCCTATTATTGGAAAGTTGGAAGAACTAAATTCCAGATCAAAGGGCAATTTTATTTATTAATTAATTAATTTATTTATTTATTTATTTTGGTTAATGCTACTTTAGGATGGAGCCAAGAAAAAAATAATAGCTAGATTCAAAGTGACATGAAACCCAATTTTTTTATTTCATGATTCTGATAGAGAATACAATAATACAAAGTTTCCAATTTACTTTTGTTATCAAATTTGCTTCATTCTCATGTTATTCTATGTTGAAGAGATATCTAGATAGGTATTGTGCATGTCTGGAGCACTACATGGCATGCATTAGCAAAAACACTAGATGGCAGCACTATTTCCTTACATTGTTGCAAAACTGCTGCCATGAAATGCTGCAGACACATGCACACTTCTGAATTTATGTTCCTAATTTTCAACAAAGGATAAAAAGAAAACAAATGTTTTGATATTAGAAGTACATTGGAAAGTTGTTTAAAATTGTATGTTCTATCTGAATCATGAACATGTTTGGGGGTTTATGTCTCTTTAAGTGAACATTTAGCTCATTCATCATGTTAGAAAATTAAGAAAAATAATAAATACAACATTTCTTACCATATAGACCTCAAGCAAAAATGTGTTCCTTAAAATCATTTCTTTCATGTAATTGGCAAGAGTCCATGAGCTAATGACATATGGGATATACAATCCTACCAAGAGGGGCAAAGTTTCCCAAACCTCAAAATGCCTATAAATACACCCCTCACCACACCCACAATTCAGTTTTACAAACTTTGCCTCCTATGGAGGTAGTGAAGTAAGTTTCTGCTTGATTTCTTTTTGCTTTCTTCTATGATAAGCACTTCTAAACATTTTGAAGCCCAATTCCTCTCAGAGTACAGTGTTTGTCAGAGGGATGTGAAGAGAGTATCGCCTATTGATTTTTTTTTTATGGTTTCCCTTGCGGGAAATCTTTTCAAGGGTTCTCCGTTATCGTTCGTAGGGATTAATCTCCTACCTCCCTTTTCAGATCGACGATATACTCTTATATACCATTACCTCTGCTGATAGTTTTCAGTACTGGTTTGGCTATCTGCTATATGTGGATGGGTGTCTTTCGGTAAGTATGTATCATTATTTTAAGACACTCAGCTATGATTGGCGCTTTATGTATTTATATAAAGTTCTAATATATGTATTTACTTATATTTTCCATTAGTCAGGTCTATGTATATTTCCCTTTTGCAGTCTGGTAGTTTAAATATGGGAATCATGTTTTAGGAAGCTTTTGTCTTATCTGGGTATAGTCTTTTTTTTCAATTTAGTATTATTTTACCCCACTTCCTATATGCTCCTTGCCTTCTTTATGCTCAGAGGGCTATGCTATTTGCTTTTTTGTCAATTTTAGCGTTTGCATTTTTTCCCATTCCTGAAACTGCTATATGTGGAAATAAGATATTTTTGTTTAACCACTTGAGTGCTAACGACGGCTCTGAGCCGTCGCAGAGTTTCCCACTCTGGTGCTAACGACGGCTCAGAGCCGTCGCTAGCACTCTCCCACCTTGAAGGAGATCTGGGGGCTCCCACCCCCTCTTACCCCGGCAATCGGGCCTGCATAGTGACAGACATCACCGGGGCTTCACGTTCTGCGTGGTGACGTCATGCGCAATGACGTGATGACGTCACCGCACAACTTTATTTATACTTAACAATGTTAAGTATAGGAGCAGGGGGCATGCTGCTTAGAAGCCTGTATCTCAGGCATTGGAAAGGTAATCGCCTAACCTTTCCAACAGTGTAAATCTTGGGGATCTTGTAAAATTGGGGACATTTTACAAGATGTCTCAATCTGATACTGTCTCAAAAGCTGCTGTAGGAACCATGCTGCATGAACACAGTTCCATCAAAGCTAAGTGTTGCTGTTGTAAGCTAGTGGAGATTATATCTCCAGCTGTAGTATGTAACAGTTGTCATGATAAGCTTTTGCATGCAGAAAAGGTTTCTATTAGTGCTAGTACAGTATCTGTTGTTCCCTCAACATCTAAAGTACATGATATCCCTGTTGATATGAAAAATTATATTGCTGATGCGATACAGAAAGCTATGTCTGCTATTCCGTCTTCAAATAAACCTAAAAAGGTCTTTTAAAACTTCTCATACTACTGATGAAATTTGTATTGACAGACAACATACTGATATAGCCACCTCTGGTGAGAATCTCTCTGACTCAGAAGATCCTACTTCAGACATCGACGCTGATAAATCAGATTGAGTATATTCGTTCCTTTTGGGAAAAAGTGCCTAAAGTTGATGGGGCTATTTCTACTCTTGCTAAACGTACTACTATTCCTATGGAAGATAGTACTTCTTTTCTAGATCCTTTGGATAGGAAAATGTAATCTTATCTAAGGAAAGCTTATTTACATTCTGGCTATATTCTCAGACCTGCCATTTCTATGGCTGATGTTGTGGCTGCATCAACCTTTTGGTTGGAAAGCTTAGCACAATGGGAAAAAGATTCTGATTTGCATAGCATTGTTAGTTTGCTTCAATATGCTAATAATTTTATCTGTGATGCTATTTTTGATACCATCAAGATTGATATTAAATCTATGTCTTTTAGCTAGAAGAGCTTTATGGCTCAAATCGTGGAATGCTGACATGGTATCTAAATCTAGGTTGCTATCTCCATCATTCCAGGGTAATAATTTATTTGGTTCCCAGTTGGATTCTATTATTTCCACTATTACTGGGGGGAAGGGAGTTTTTTTGCCCCAAGATAAAAAAGTCTAAGGGTAAATCTAAAGCTACTAATCGGTTTTGTTCCTTTCGTCAGAATAGAAAACAGAATACCACTCCTTCCCCTAAGAACTCTGGCTCCAATTGAAAGCCATCTTCGAGTTGGAATAAATCCAACCCTTATAAAAAACCAAAGCCAGCCCCCAAGTCTGCATGATGGTGCGGCCCTCAATCCAATTCTACTGGTGGGGGCAGATTGAAATTATTTCAAGACATTTGGGTAGGTTCCGTTCAGAATATTGTTTCTCAGGGGTATCAAATAGGTTTCAGAATAAGACCTCCTGTGAGAAGATTTTTTTTTCTCTCTCACATTCCAACAAATCCTGTGAAAGCTCAGGCCTTTCTGATGTGTTTTAGATCTAGAGTTTTCAGGAGTAATTGTACCAGTTCCACTTCTGGAACAGGGTCTGGGTTTTTATTCAAATCTATTCATTGTCCTGAAGAAGGAACATTCAGTTAGACCAGTTCTGGATCTGAAGTTTTTTTAATCAATTTGTAAGGGTCCCAACTTTCAAGATGGTGACTATAAGGATTATTCTGCCATTTGTTCAGCAAGGTCATTACATATCCTCAATATATTACAGGATGCATATCTTCACATTCCGATTCATCAAGACCACTGTCGGTTTCTGAGATTCTCTTTTCTAGACAAGCATTACCAAATTGTTGCTCTTCCATTTGGCCTAGCGACAGCTCCAATAATCTTTTAAAGGTTCTCGGTGCCCTTCTATCTGTAATCAGAGAGCAGGGTATTGCAGTATTTCCTTATTTGGACGATATCTTGGTACTGGCTCAATCTTTTCATTTAGCAGAATCTCACACAAATTTACTTGTGTTGTTTCTTCAAAGACATGATTGGAGGATCAATTTACCAAAGAGTTTCACGATTCCTTAGACAAGGGTCACCTTTTTAGGTTTCCAGATAGATTCAGTGTCCATGACTCTGTCTCTAACAGACAAGAGACATTTGAAGTTGGTTTCAACCTGTTTAAACCTTCAGTCTCGATCATTCCCTTTAGTGGCTCATGACTGCAGCATCGGACGTGATCCCCTTTGCTCATTTTCATATGAGACCTCTGCAGCTTTGTATGCTGAATCAATGGTGCAGGGATTATACTTGCATATCACAATTGATATTCTTAGATCCCAACTCTCTCTGACTTGGTGGTTAGACCATCATCGGATTATTCAAGGGGCCTCCTTTGTTCGTCCTTCCTGGACTGTGATTTCAACAGATGCAAGTCTCATAGGTTGGGGGAGCTGTTTGGGGGTCTCTGACAGCACAAGGAGTTTGGAATCCTCAAGCGGCGAGGTTACCAATTAATATTTTAGAACTCTGTGCTATTTTAAGGGCTCTTCAGGCTTGGCCTTTATTAAAGAGAGAATCATTCATTTGTTTTCAGACAAACAATATCAAAACTGTGGCATATGTCAATCATCAGGGTGGGACTCGCAGTCCTTTAGCGATGAAATAAGTATCTTGGATACTTTTTTGGGCGGAATCCAACTCCTGTCTAATTTTTGCGATACATATCCCAGGTGTAGACAATTGGGAAACGGATTATCTCAGTTGTCAGTCTTTACATCAAGGGGAGTGGTCTCTCCATCCAGATGTATTTTGCCAGATTGTACAGATGTGGGGTCTTCCCGAAATAGATCTGATGGCCTCCCATCTGAACAAAAAGCTTCCCAGGTACCTTTCCAGGTCCAGGGATCCTCACGCTGAGATGGTGGATGCGTTAGCAGTTCGTTGGTTTTACCAACCTGCTTACTTTTTTCCGCCACTAGTTCTTCTTCCAAGGGTGATCTCCAAGATCATATTGGAACTATATCATGTGTTTCTGATAGCTCCAGCATGGCCTCACAGGTTTTGGTATGTGGATTTTGTCTGGATGTCCAGTTGCCAACCTTGGTCACTTTCTGTCTCAAGGGCCGTTTTTCCATCAGGATCTCAAATTGCTAAATTTGAAGGTATGGAAATTGAACGCTTAGTGCTTAGTCATAGAGGTTTCTCTGACT
This sequence comes from Bombina bombina, assembly GCF_027579735.1. Taxonomy (NCBI): domain Eukaryota; kingdom Metazoa; phylum Chordata; class Amphibia; order Anura; family Bombinatoridae; genus Bombina; species Bombina bombina. The sequence goes on from NC_069501.1 coordinate 479,796,465, forward strand.
CAGTGATTATTGCTATGCTACAGGCTCGTAAGTCTGTTTCAAGGAAGATTTATTATCGGGTTTGGAAAGCCTATATTTCATGGTGTTCTCATAAATTCTCTTGGCATTCTTTTAGAAGTCCTAGAATTTTACAGTTTCTTCAGGATGGTTTGTATAAAGGTTTGTCTGCAAGTACTTTTAAGGGACAAATCTCTGCTCTTTCTGTTTTATTTCATAGAAAGATTTCTAAACTCCCTGATATTCACTGTTTTGTTCAGGCTTTGGTTCGTATCAAGCCTGTTATTAAATCAATCTCTCCTCCTTGGAGTCTTAATTTGGTTTTGAAGGCTTTGCAGACTCCTCCTTTTAAGCCTATGTATTCTTTGGATATTAAACTACTTTCTTGGAAAGTGTTTTCTTTTGGCTATATCTTCAGCTTGAAGAGTTTCTGAATTGTCTGCTCTATCTTGTGAGTCTCCTTTTCTGATTTTCCATCAGGATAAGGCTGTTTTGCGGACTTCGTTTAAATTTCTTCCTAAGATCGTGAATTCTAACAACATTAGTAGGGAAATTGTTGTTCCTTCCTTGTGATCTAATCCTAAGAATACTCTTGAAAGATCTTTACATTCTTTGGATGTTGTAAGAGCTTTGAAATACTATGTCGAAGCTACTTAAGATTTCAGGATGACTTCTAGTCTATTTGTTGTTTTTTTCTGGTCCTAGGAAAGGTCAGAAAGCCTCTGCCATTTTCTCCAACATTGGTGTGTCCGGTCCACGGCGTCATCCTTACTTGTGGGAATATCTCTTCCCCAACAGGAAATGGCAAAGAGTCCCAGCAAAAGCTGTCCATATAGTCCCTCCTAGGCTCCGCCCACCCCAGTCATTCTCTTTGCCATTGCACAGGCAACATCTCCACGGAGATGGTTAAGAGTATGTGGTGTTTAGTTGTAGTTTTTTATTCTACTATCAAGAGTTTCTTATTTTAAAATAGTGCTGGTATGTACTATTTACTCTGAAACAGAAAAAGATGAAGAGTTCTGTTTGTGAGAGGAAGATGATTTTAGCAGCAGTAACTAAAATCCTTTGCTGTTTCCACATAGGACTGTTGAGATGAAGTAACTTCAGTTGGGGGAAACAGTTAGCAGACTTTTCTGCTTAAGGTATGACTAGCCATATTTCTAACAAGACTGTGTAATGCTGGAAGGCTGTCATTTCCCCTCATGGGGACCGGTAAGCCATTTTCTTAGTCTCAAACAGAATAAAGGGCTTAATATGGGCTGTAAAACTGGTAGACACTTTTATGGGCAAAATCGATTGCTTTATTTGAGCATTTTATACATGTTTATGCTTAAAATTCACACATAAGCTTGGGGAACGTTTTTTAACATCAGGCACTGAGTTAGACACCTTTCCAGTCAGGAAGGGCCTTCCCAGTTGTAGGCTGAGCCTCATTTTCGCGCCATTACTGCGCAGTTACTTTTGAGAGCAAGACATGCAGATGCATGTGTGTGGATCTGAAAGTAGTTGGAAGGGTTCCTAGAAGGCTTCATTTGGTATCGTATTACCCCCTGGGTTTGGTAAAGTCGCAGCAAAGGCTGTAGCTGGGACTGTAGAGGGGTTAAAACTGTAACCGGCTCCGGTTTCGTTATTTTAAGGGTTAAAGCTCTGAAAATTGGTGTGCAATACTTTTAATGCTTTAAGACACTGTGGTGAAAATTTGGTAAATTTTGAACAATTCCTTCATACTTTTTCACATATTCAGTAATAAAGTGTGCACTGTTTAAAATTTAAAGTGACAGTAACGTTTTTGTTTTAAAACGGTTTTTGTGCTTTATTGACAAGTTTAAGCCTGTTTAACATGTCTGTACCTTCAGATAAGCTATGTTCTATATGTATGAAAGTCAATGTGTCTCCCCCTTCAAAATTGTGTGATAATTGTGCCATAGCGTCCAAACAAAGTAAGGACAGTGCTGCCACAGATAGTAAAATTGCCCAAGATGTTTCATCAGATGAAGGGAGTAGACATAGTTCTACATCATCTCCTTCTGTGTCTACGCCAGTTTTGCCCACGCAGGAGGCCCCTAGTACTTCTAGCGCGCCAATGCTTATTACTATGCAACAATTGACGGCAGTAATGGATAACTCCATAGCAAATATTTTATCCAAAATGCCTACATATCAGAGAAAGCGTGATTGCTCTGTTTTAAACACTGAAGAGCAGGAGGGCGCTGATGATAATTGCTCTGTCATACCCTCACACCAATCTGAAGGGGCCATGAGGGAGGTTTTGTCAGATGGGGAAATTTCAGATTCAGGAAAAATTTCTCAACAAGCTGAACCTGATATTGTGACATTTAAATTTAAATTAGAGCATCTCCGCGCACTGCTTAAGGAGGTGTTATCTACTCTGGATGATTGTGACAACCTGGTCATTCCAGAAAAATTATGCAAGATGGACAAGTTCCTAGAGGTTCCGGTGCACCCTGACGCTTTTCCTATACCCAAGCGGGTGGCGGACATAGTGAACAAGGAGTGGGAAAAGCCCGGCATACCTTTTGTCCCCCCTCCTATATTTAAGAAATTATTTCCTATGGTCGACTCCAGAAAGGACTTATGGCAGACAGTTCCTAAGGTCGAGGGGGCAGTCTCTACTCTAAACAAGCGCACTACTATTCCTATCGAGGATAATTGTGCTTTCAAAGATCCTATGGATAAAAAATTGGAGGGTTTGCTTAAAAAAGATTTTTGTACAGCAAGGTTACCTTCTGCAACCCATTTCGTGCATTGTTCCTGTCACTACAGCAGCGTGGTTCTGGTTCGAGGAACTAGAAAAGTCGCTCAGTAGAGAGACTCCGTATGAGGAGGTTATGGACAGAGTTCACGCACTTAAGTTGGCTAATTCTTTTATTTTAGATGCCGCTTTGCAATTAGCAAGATTAGCGACGAAAAATTCAGGGTTTGCAATTGTGGCGCGCAGAGCGCTTTGGCTAAAGTCTTGGTCAGCGGATGTTTCTTCCAAGACAAAATTGCTTAATATCCCCTTCAAGGGTAAAACTCTCTTTGGGCCAGAATTGAAAGAGATTATCTCAGACATCACTGGGGGAAAGGGCCACGCCCTCCCACAAGATAGGCCTTTCAAAGCCAAGAATAAGTCTAATTTTCGTTCCTTTCGCAACTTCAGGAATGGATCGGCCTCTAATTCCGCATCCTCTAAACAAGAGGGTAATGCTTCACAAACCAAACCAGCCTGGAAACCGATGCAAGGCTGGAACAAGGGTAAGCAGGCCAAGAAGCCTGCTGCTGCTAACAAAACAGCATGAAGGAGTAGCCCCCGATCCGGGACCGGATCTAGTAGGGGGAAGACTCTCTCTCTTCGCTCAGGCTTGGGCAAGAGATGTTCAGGATCCCTGGGCACTAGAAATAGTCTCCCAGGGTTATCTTCTGGAATTCAAGGAACTACCCCCAAGGGGAAGGTTCCACATGTCTCACTTATCCTCTAACCAAATAAAGAGACAGGCATTTTTACATTGTGTAGAAGACCTGTTAAAAATGGGAGTGATACACCCAGTTCCAACAGCGGAACAGGGAATGGGATTTTACTCAAATCTGTTTGTAGTTCCCAAAAAAGAGGGAACTTTCAGACCAATTCTGGATTTAAAGATCCTAAACAAATTTCTCAGGGTTCCATCGTTCAAAATGGAGACCATTCGAACGATTCTACCTACAATCCAGGAAGGTCAATTTATGACTACTGTGGATCTCAAGGATGCGTATCTACATATTCCTATCCACAAGGATCATCATCAGTTCCTAAGGTTCGCCTTTCTGGACAAACATTACCAGTTTGTGTCCCTCCCATTCGGGTTAGCCACTGCTCCAAGGATTTTCACAAAGGTACTCTGGTCCCTTCTAGCGGTTCTAAGACCAAGGGGCATTGCAGTAGTTCCTTACTTGGACGACATTCTGATTCAAGCCTTTCTCAGATCTCACGGATGGAAGGTGAACACAGAAAAAAGTTCCCTGTCTCCGTCGACAAGAGTTCCTTTCTTGGGAACAATAATAGATTCTTTAGAAATGAGGATTTTCCTGACAGAAGTCAGAAAGTCAAAGCTTCTAAACGCTTGTCAGGTTCTTCATTCTATTCCACGTCCTTCCGTAGCTCAGTGCATGGAAGTAGTAGGGTTGATGGTTGCAGCAATGGACATAGTTCCTTTTGCACGAATTCATCTAAGACCATTACAACTGTGCATGCTGAAACAGTGGAATGGGGACTATACAGACTTGTCTCCAGTGATTCAAGTAGATCAGAAGACTAGAGACTCACTCCGTTGGTGGCTAACCCTGGACCACCTGTCCCAGGGAATGAGCTTCCGCAGACCAGAGTGGGTCATCGTCACGACCGACGCCAGTCTAGCAGTCTGGGGCGCGGTCTGGGAATCCCTGAAAGCTCAGGGAATTTGGTCTCGGGAAGAGTCTCTTCTCCCGATAGACATTCTGGAACTGAGAGCGATATTCAATGCTCTCAGGGCTTGGCCTCAACTAGCAAGGGCCAGATTTATCAGATTCCAATCAGACAACATGACGACTGTTGCTTATATCAATCATCAGGGGGGAACAAGGAGTTCCCTGGCGATGAGAGAAGTGACCAAAATAATAGAATGGGCAGAGGATCACTCTTGCCACCTATCTGCAATCCACATCCCAGGAGTGGAAAACTGGGAGGCGGATTATCTGAGTCGTCAGACATTCCATCCGGGGGAGTGGGAACTTCACCCGGAGATCTTTGCCCAATTAACTAAATTATGGGGCATTCCAGACATGGATCTGATGGCGTCTCGTCAGAACTTCAAAGTTCCTTGCTACGGGTCCAGATCCAGGGATCCCAAGGCGACTCTAGTGGATGCACTAGTAGCGCCTTGGACCTTCAACCTAGCTTATGTGTTTCCACCGTTTCCTCTCATTCCCAGGCTGGTAGCCAGGATCAAGCAGGAGAGGGCCTCGGTGATCTTGATAGCTCCTGCGTGGCCACGCAGGACTTGGTATGCAGACCTGGTGAATATGTCATCGGTTCCACCATGGAAGCTACCTTTGAGACAGGACCTTCTTGTGCAGGGTACATTCGAACATCCAAATCTGGTCTCCCTCCAACTGACAGCTTGGAAATTGAACGCTTGATTCTATCAAAGCATGGGTTTTCAGATTCTGTGATAGATACTCTGGTTCAAGCCAGAAAACCGGTAACTAGAAAGATTTACCATAAAATATGGAAAAGATATATCTGCTGGTGTGAATCCAAGGGATTCATATGGAATAAGATCAAAATTCCTAAGATCCTTTCCTTTCTTCAAGAAGGTTTGGATAAGGGATTATCAGCAAGTTCTCTAAAGGGACAGATTTCTGCGTTATCTGTCTTACTACACAAACGACTGGCAGCTGTGCCAGATATTCAAACATTTATCCAGGCTCTGGTTAGGATCAAGCCTGTTTACAGACCTTTGACTCCTCCCTGGAGTTTAAATCTAGTTCTTTCAGTTCTCCAAGGGGTTCCGTTTGAACCTTTACATTCCATAAATATTAAGTTGTGATCTTGGAAAGTTTTGTTCTTGGTTGCTATTTCTTCTGCTAGAAGAGTTTCTGAGTTATCTGCTTTGCAGTGTTCTCCGCCCTATCTGGTGTTTCATTCAGATAAGGTTGTTTTGCGTACTTAACCTGGTTTTCTTCCAAAGGTTGTTTCCAACAAATATATTAACCAGGAGATAGTTGTACCTTCTTTGTGTCCGAATCCAGTTTCAAAGAAGGAACGTTTGTTACACAATTTAGACGTAGTCCGTGCTCTAAAATTCTATTTAGAAGCTACAAAAGAGTTCAGAGTTCAGTGGTCAAAAAGCGACTTCTACCTCTCTTTCCTTTTGGCTTAAAAGCATCATCCGATTGGCTTACGAGACTGCCGGACGGCAGCCTCCTGAAAGAATCACAGCTCACTCTACTAGGGCTGTGGCTTCCACATGGGCCTTCAAGACAGAGGCTTCTGTTGATCAGATATGTAAGGCAGCGACTTGGTCTTCACTGCACACTTTTGCCAAATTTTACAAATTTGATACTTTTCCTTCTTCGGAGGCTATTTTTGGGAGAAAGGTTTTGCAAGCCGTGGTGCCTTCCGTTTAGGTAACCTGATTTGCTCCCTCCCTTCATCCGTGTCCTAAAGCTTTGGTATGGGTTCCCACAAGTTAGGATGACGCCGTGGACCGGACACACCAATGTTGGAGAAAACAGAATTTATGCTTGCCTGATAAATTACTTTCTCCAACGGTGTGTCCGGTCCACGGCCCGCCCTGGTTTTTTAATCAGGTTTGATGAATTATTTTCTCTAACTACAGTCACCACGGCACCCTATAGTTTCTCCTGTTTTTTCCTCCTGTCCGTCGGTCGAATGACTGGGGTGGGCGGAGCCTAGGAGGGACTATATGGACAGCTTTTGCTGGGACTCTTTGCCATTTCCTGTTGGGGAAGAGATATTCCCACAAGTAAGGATGACGCCGTGGACCGGACACACCGTTGGAGAAAGTAATTTATCAGGTAAGCATAAATTCTGTTTCTTTGGCATCTTGGTTAAAGCTTTTGATTCACAAGGCTTATTTAGAGGCGGGACAGTCTCCACCTCAGAGAATTACAGCTCATTCTACTAGATCAGTCACCACTTCTTGGGCTTTTAAGAATGTAGCTTCGGTTGATCAGATTTGCAAAGCAGCAACTTGGTCTTATTTGCATACATTTACTAAACTTTTCTTCTGTTAAGTGTGATCAGTCCACGGGTCATCATTACTTCTGGGATATTACTCCTCCCCAACAGGAAGTGCAAGAGGATTCACCCAGCAGAGCTGCATATAGCTCCTCCCCTCTACGTCACTCCCAGTCATTCTCTTGCACCCAACGACTAGATAGGATGTGTGAGAGGACTATGGTGATTATACTTAGTTTTATATCTTCAATCAAAAGTTTGTTATTTTAAAATAGCACCGGAGTGTGTTATTACCTCTCTGGCAGAGTTTGAAGAAGAATCTACCAGAGTTTTGCTATGATTTTAGCCGGAGTAGTTAAGATCATATTGCTGTTCTCGGCCATCTGAGGAGTGAGGTAAACTTCAGATCAGGGGACAGCGGGCAGATGAATCTGCATAGAGGTATGTAGCAGTTTTTATTTTCTGACAATGGAATTGATGAGAAAATCCTGCCATACCGATATAATGTCATGTATGTATACTTTACACTTCAGTATTCTGGGGAATGGTACTTCACTAGAATTACACTGTAAGAAATACATAAAGCTGTTTAATAACTAGAGATTATGTTTAACGTTTTTGCTGGAATGTAAAATCGTTTTCATTTGCTGAGGTACTGTGTGAATAAATGTTTGGGCACTATTTTTCCACTTGGCAGTTGCTTAATCTGTTTTTCTGACAGTTTCTGTTCTCCCTCACTGCTGTGTGTGAGGGGGAGGGGCCGTTTTTTGGCGCTTTTACTATGCATCAAATATTTCAGTCAGCAACTCATTGTATTCCCTGCATGATCCGGTTCATCTCTACAGAGCTCAGGGGTCTTCAAAACTTATTTTGAGGGAGGTAATTTCTCTCAGCAGAGCTGTGAGAATTATAGTTTGACTGAGATAAAAAACGTTTATTCTGTAATTTGTTTCCTGCTTTCAGAATTTGTTATCTTTGCTAATGGGATTAAACCTTTGCTAAAGTTGTGTTGTTTACAAGGATTGAGGCTATAACTGTTTCAATTTATTAATTTTCAACTGTCATAGATCTTCTGTGCTTCTTAAAGGCACAGTACGTTTTAATATTATTCTAATTGAATTGTATTTCCAAGTTGCAAGTTTATTTGCTAGTGTGTTAAACATGTCTGATTCAGAGGATGATACCTGTGTCATTTGTTGCAATGCCAAAGTGGAGCCCAATAGAAATTTATGTACTAACTGTATTGATGCTACTTTAAATAAAAGTCAATCTGTACAAATTGAACAAATTTCACCAAACAACGAGGGGAGAGTTATGCCGACTAACTCGCCTCACGTGTCAGTACCTACATCTCCCGCTCAGAGGGAGGTGCGTGATATTGTAGCGCCGAGTACATCTGGGCGGCCATTACAAATCACATTACAGGATATGGCTACTGTTATGACTGAGGTTTTGGCTAAATTACCAGAACTAAGAGGTAAGCGTGATCACTCTGGGGTGAGAACAGAGTGCGCTGATAATATTAGGGCCATGTCAGACACTGCGTCACAGGTGGCAGAACATGAGGACGGAGAACTTCATTCTGTGGGTGACGGTTCTGATCCAAACAGACTGGATTCAGATATTTCAAATTTTAAATTTAAACTGGAAAACCTCCGTGTATTACTAGGGGAGGTGTTAGCGGCTCTGAATGATTGTAACACAGTTGCAATACCAGAGAAAATGTGTAGGTTGGATAAATATTTTGCGGTACCGACGAGTACTGAGGTTTTTCCTATACCTAAGAGACTTACTGAAATTGTTACTAAGGAGTGGGATAGACCCGGTGTGCCGTTCTCACCCCCTCCGATATTTAGAAAAATGTTTCCAATAGACGCCACCACAAGGGACTTATGGCAAACGGTCCCTAAGGTGGAGGGAGCAGTTTCTACCTTAGCTAAGCGTACCACTATCCCGGTGGAGGATAGCTGTGCTTTTTCAGATCCAATGGATAAAAAGTTAGAGGGTTACCTTAAGAAAATGTTTGTTCAACAAGGTTTTATATTGCAACCCCTTGCATGCATTGCGCCGATCACGGCTGCAGCGGCATTCTGGATTGAGTCTCTGGAAGAGAACATTGGTTCAGCTACTCTGGACGACATTACGGACAGGCTTAGAGTCCTTAAACTAGCTAATTCATTCATTTCGGAGGCCGTAGTACATCTTACTAAACTTACGGCGAAGAATTCAGGATTCGCCATTCAGGCACGCAGGGCGCTGTGGCTAAAATCCTGGTCAGCTGATGTTACTTCTAAGTCTAAATTGCTTAATATACCTTTCAAAGGGCAGACCTTATTCGGGCCCGGGTTGAAAGAGATTATCGCTGACATTACAGGAGGTAAAGGCTATGCCCTGCCTCAGGACAAAGCCAAAGCCAAGACTAGACAGTCTAATTTTCGTTCCTTTCGTAATTTCAAAGCAGGAGCAGCATCAACTTCCTCTGCACCAAAACAGGAAGGAGCTGTTGCTCGCTACAGACAAGGCTGGAGACCTAACCAGTCCTGGAACAAGGGCAAGCAGACTAGGAAACCTGCTGCTGCCCCTAAAACAGCATGAATTGAGGGCCCCCGATCCGGGATCGGATCTAGTGGGGGGCAGACTTTCTCTCTTCGCCCAGGCTTGGGCAAGAGATGTTCAGGATCCCTGGGCGCTAGAGATAATATCTCAGGGATACCTTCTGGACTTCAAATACTCTCCTCCAAGAGAGAGATTTCATCTGTCAAGATTGTCAACAATCCAGACAAAGAAAGAGGCGTTTCTACGCTGCGTACAAGAGCTCTTGTTAATGGGAGTAATCCATCCAGTTCCACGATCGGAACAGGGACAGGGGTTTTACTCAAATCTGTTTGTGGTTCCCAAAAAAGAGGGAACTTTCAGACCAATCCTGGACTTAAAGATCCTAAACAAATTCCTAAGAGTTCCATCGTTCAAGATGGAGACTATTCGGACAATTTTACCTATGATCCAAGAGGGTCAATACATGACCACTGTAGATTTAAAAGATGCTTACCTTCACATACCGATTCACAAAGATCATTATCGGTACCTAAGGTTTGCCTTCCTAGACAGGCATTACCAGTTTGTGGCTCTTCCATTCGGATTGGCTACAGCTCCAAGAATCTTCACAAAGGTTCTGGGTGCTCTTCTGGCGGTACTAAGACCGCGGGGAATCTCGGTAGCTCCATACCTAGACGACATTCTGATACAAGCTTCAAGCTTTCAAACTGCCAAGTCTCATACAGAGTTAGTGCTGGCATTTCTAAGGTCACATGGATGGAAGGTGAACGAAAAGAAAAGTTCACTCGTTCCACTCACAAGAGTTCCCTTCCTGGGGACTCTTATAGATTCTGTAGAAATGAAGATTTACCTGACAGAGGACAGGCTAACAAGACTTCAAAGTGCTTGCCGCACCCTTCATTCCATTCAACACCCGTCAGTGGCTCAATGCATGGAGGTAATCGGCTTAATGGTAGCGGCAATGGACATAGTACCCTTTGCACGCTTACACCTCAGACCACTGCAACTGTGCATGCTAAGTCAGTGGAATGGGGATTACTCAGACTTATCCCCTTCTCTGAATCTGGATCAAGAGACTAGAAATTCTCTTCTATGGTGGCTTTCTCGGCCACATCTGTCCAGGGGGATGCCATTCAGCAGACCAGACTGGACAATTGTAACAACAGACGCCAGCCTTCTAGGTTGGGGTGCCGTCTGGAATTCTCTGAAGGCTCAGGGACAATGGAGTCAGGAGGAGAGTCTCCTGCCAATAAACATTCTGGAATTGAGAGCAGTTCTCAATGCCCTCCTGGCTTGGCCCCAGTTGACAACTCGGGGGTTCATCAGGTTTCAGTCGGACAACATCACGACTGTAGCTTACATCAACCATCAGGGAGGGACAAGAAGCTCCCTAGCTATGATGGAAGTATCAAAGATAATTTGCTGGGCAGAGTCTCACTCTTGCCACCTGTCAGCAATCCACATCCCGGGAGTGGAGAACTGGGAGGCGGATTTCTTAAGTCGTCAGACTTTTCATCCGGGGGAGTGGGAACTTCATCCGGAGGTCTTTGCCCAAATACTTCGACGTTGGGGCAAACCAGAGATAGATCTCATGGCGTCTCGACAGAACGCCAAGCTTCCTCGTTACGGGTCCAGATCCAGGGATCCAGGAGCAGTCCTGATAGATGCTCTGACAGCACCTTGGGACTTCAGGATGGCTTACGTGTTTCCACCCTTCCCGTTGCTTCCTCGATTGATTGCCAGAATCAAACAAGAGAGAGCATCAGTGATTCTAATAGCACCTGCGTGGCCACGCAGGACTTGGTATGCAGACCTGGTGGACATGTCATCCTGTCCACCTTGGTCTCTACCTCTGAAACAGGACCTTCTGATACAGGGTCCCTTCAAACATCAAAATCTAACTTCTCTGAAGCTGACTGCTTGGAAATTGAACGCTTGATTTTATCAAGACGTGGATTTTCTGAGTCAGTTATTGATACCTTAATATAGGCTAGGAAACCTGTTCCAGAAAGATTTACCATAAGATATGGCGTAAATACCTATATTGGTGTGAATCCAAAGGTTACTCTTGGAGTAATGTTAGGATTCCTAGGATATTGTCTTTTCTACAAGAAGGTTTAGAAAAGGGTTTATCTGCTAGTTCATTAAAGGGACAGATCTCAGCTCTGTCCATTCTGTTACACAAACGTCTGTCAGAAGTTCCTGACGTCCAGGCTTTTTGTCAGGCTTTGGCCAGAATTAAGCCTGTGTTTAAAACTGTTGCTCCACCATGGAGTTTAAACCTTGTTCTTAATGTTTTACAGGGCGTTCCGTTTGAACCCCTTCATTCCATTGATATAAAGTTGTTATCTTGGAAAGTTCTATTTTTAATGGCTATTTCCTCGGCTCGAAGAGTCTCTGAATTATCAGCCTTACATTGTGATTCTCCTTATTTGATTTTTCATTCGGATAAGGTAGTCCTGCGTACTAAACCTGGGTTCTTACCTAAGGTAGTTACTAACAGGAATATCAATCAAGAGATTGTTGTTCCTTCTTTATGCCCAAATCCTTCTTCAAAGAAGGAACGTCTACTGCACAACCTGGATGTAGTCCGTGCTCTAAAATTTTACTTACAGGCAACTAAGGAATTTCGACAAACGTCTTCTCTGTTTGTCATTTACTCTGGGCAGAGGAGAGGTCAAAAAGCTTCCGCTACCTCTCTTTCTTTTTGGCTTCGTAGCATAATTCGTTTAGCTTATGAGACTGCTGGACAGCAGCCTCCTGAAAGAATTACAGCTCATTCTACTAGAGCTGTGGCTTCCACTTGGGCCTTCAAGAATGAGGCCTCTGTTGAACAGATTTGCAAGGCTGCAACTTGGTCTTCGCTTCATACTTTTTCCAAATTTTACAAATTTGACACTTTTGCTTCATCGGAGGCTATTTTTGGGAGAAAGGTTCTTCAGGCAGTGGTTCCTTCTGTATAAAGAGCCTGCCTATCCCTCCCGTCATCCGTGTACTTTTGCTTTGGTATTGGTATCCCAGAAGTAATGATGACCCGTGGACTGATCACACTTAACAGAAGAAAACATAATTTATGCTTACCTGATAAATTCCTTTCTTCTGTAGTGTGATCAGTCCACGGCCTGCCCTGTTTTTTAAGGCAGGTAAATATTTTTTCTCCAACATAGGTGTGTCCGGTCCACGGCGTCATCCTTACTTGTGGGATATTCTCTTCCCCAACAGGAAATGGCAAAGAGCCCAGCAAAGCTGGTCACATGATCCCTCCTAGGCTCCGCCTACCCCAGTCATTCTCTTTGCCGTTGTACAGGCAACATCTCCACGGAGATGGCTTAGAGTTTTTTAGTGTTTAACTGTAGTTTTTATTATTCAATCAAGAGTTTGTTATTTTGAAATAGTGCTGGTATGTACTATTTACTCAGAAACAGAAAAGAGATGAAGATTTCTGTTTGTATGAGGAAAATGATTTTAGCAACCGTCACTAAAATCCATGGCTGTTCCACACAGGACTGTTGAGAGCAATTAACTTCAGTTGGGGGAACAGTGAGCAGTCTCTTGCTGCTTGAGGTATGACACATTCTAACAAGACGATGTAATGCTGGAAGCTGTCATTTTCCCTATGGGATCCGGTAAGCCATGTTTATTATGATCGTAAATAAGGGCTTCACAAGGGCTTATCAAGACTGTAGACTTTTTCTGGGCTAAATCGATTCATTATTAACACATATTTAGCCTTGAGGAATCATTTTATTTGGGTATTTTGATATAATAATATCGGCAGGCACTGTTTTAGACACCTTATTCTTTAGGGGCTTTCTCAAAGCATAGGCAGAGCCTCATTTTCGCGCCGGTGTTGCGCACTTGTTTTTGAGAGGCATGGCATGCAGTCGCATGTGAGAGGAGCTCTGATACTTAGAAAAGACTTTCTGAAGGCGTCATTTGGTATCGTATTCCCCTTTGGGCTTGGTTGGGTCTCAGCAAAGCAGATTCCAGGGACTGTAAAGGGGTTAAAGTTCAAAACGGCTCCGGTTCCGTTATTTTAAGGGTTAAAGCTTCCAAATTTGGTGTGCAATACTTTTAAGGCTTTAAGACACTGTGGTGAAAATTTGGTGAATTTTGAACAATTCCTTCATGTTTTTTCGCAATTGCAGTAATAAAGTGTGTTCAGTTTAAAATTTAAAGTGACAGTAACGGTTTTATTTTAAAACGTTTTTTGTACTTTGTTATCAAGTTTATGCCTGTTTAACATGTCTGAACTACCAGATAGACTGTGTTCTGAATGTGGGGAAGCCAGAATTCCTATTCATTTAAATAAATGTGATTTATGTGACAATGACAATGATGCCCAAGATGATTCCTCAAGTGAGGGGAGTAAGCATGGTACTGCATCATTCCCTCCTTCGTCTACACGAGTCTTGCCCACTCAGGAGGCCCCTAGTACATCTAGCGCGCCAATACTCCTTACTATGCAACAATTAACATTTTAGCCAAAATGAACACTTATCAGCGTAAGCGCGACTGCTCTGTTTTAGATACTGAAGAGCATGACGACGCTGATAATAATGTTTCTGAAGGGCCCCTAACCCAGTCTGATGGGGCCAGGGAGGTTTTGTCTGAGGGAGAAATTACTGATTCAGGGAACATTTCTCAACAAGCTGAACCTGATGTGATTACATTTAAATTTAAGTTGGAACATCTCCGCATTCTGCTTAAGGAGGTATTATCCACTCTGGATGATTGTGACAAGTTGGTCATCCCAGAGAAACTATGTAAAATGGACAAGTTCCTAGAGGTGCCGGGGCTCCCAGAAGCTTTTCCTATACCCAAGCGGGTGGCGGACATTGTTAATAAAGAATGGGAAAGGCCCGGTATTCCTTTCGTCCCTCCCCCCATATTTAAAAAATTGTTTCCTATGGTCGACCCCAGAAAGGACTTATGGCAGACAGTCCCCAAGGTCGCGGGAGCGGTTTCCACTTTAAACAAACGCACCACTATACCCATAGAGGATAGTTGTGCTTTCAAAGATCCTATGGATAAAAAATTAGAAGGTTTGCTTAAAAAGATGTTTGTTCAGCAGGGTTACCTTCTACAACCAATTTCATGCGTTGTCCCTGTCGCTACAGCCGCATGTTTCTGGTTCGATGAGCTGATAAAGGCGGTCGATAGTGATTCTCCTCCTTATGAGGAGATTATGGACAGGATCAATGCTCTCAAATTGGCTAATTCTTTTACCCTAGACGCCACTTTGCAATTGGCTAGGTTAGCGGCTAAGAATTCTGGGTTTGCTATTGTGGCGCGCAGAGCGCTTTGGTTGAAATCTTGGTCGGCTGATGCGTCTTCCAAGAACAAGCTACTTAACATTCCTTTCAAGGGGAAAACGCTGTTTGGCCCTGACTTGAAAGAGATTATCTCTGATATCACTGGGGGTAAGGGCCACGCCCTTCCTCAGGATCGGCCTTTCAAGGCAAAAAATAAACCTAATTTTCGTCCCTTTCGCAGAAACGGACCAGCCCAAAGTGCTACGTCCTCTAAGCAAGAGGGTAATACTTCTCAAGCCAAGCCAGCTTGGAGACCAATGCAAGGCTGGAACAAGGGAAAGCAGGCCAAGAAACCTGCCACTGCTACCAAGACAGCATGAAATGTTGGCCCCCGATCCGGGACCGGATCTGGTGGGGGGCAGACTCTCTCTCTTCGCTCAGGCTTGGGCAAGAGATGTTCTGGATCCTTGGGCGCTAGAAATAGTCTCCCAAGGTTATCTTCTGGAATTCAAGGGGCTTCCCCCAAGGGGGAGGTTCCACAGGTCTCAGTTGTCTTCAGACCACATAAAAAGACAGGCATTCTTACATTGTGTAGAAGACCTGTTAAAAATGGGAGTGATTCATCCTGTTCCATTAAGAGAACAAGGGATGGGGTTCTACTCCAATCTGTTCATAGTTCCCAAAAAAGAGGGAACGTTCAGACCAATCTTAGATCTCAAGATCTTAAACAAGTTTCTCAAGGTTCCATCGTTCAAGATGGAAACCATTCGAACTATTCTTCCTTCCATCCAGGAAGGTCAATTCATGACCACGGTGGATTTAAAGGATGCGTATCTACATATTCCTATCCACAAGGAACATCATCGGTTCCTAAGGTTCGCATTCCTGGACAAGCATTACCAGTTTGTGGCGCTTCCTTTCGGATTAGCCACTGCTCCAAGGATTTTCACAAAGGTACTAGGGTCCCTTCTAGCTGTGCTAAGACCAAGGGGCATTGCTGTAGTACCTTACTTGGACGACATTCTGATTCAAGCGTCGTCCCTTCCTCAAGCAAAGGCTCACACGGACATTGTCCTGGCCTTTCTCAGATCTCACGGATGGAAAGTGAACGTGGAAAAGAGTTCTCTATCTCCATCAACAAGGGTTCCCTTCTTGGGAACAATAATAGACTCCTTAGAAATGAGGATATTTCTGACAGAGGCCAGAAAAACAAAGCTTCTAGACTCTTGTCGGATACTTCATTCCGTTCCTCTTCCTTCCATAGCTCAGTGCATGGAAGTGATCGGGTTGATGGTAGCGGCAATGGACATAGTTCCTTTTGCGCGCATTCATCTAAGACCATTACAACTGTGCATGCTCAGTCAGTGGAATGGGGATTATACAGACTTGTCTCCGAAGATACAAGTAAATCAGAGGACCAGAGACTCACTCCGTTGGTGGCTGTCCCTGGACAACCTGTCACAAGGGATGACATTCCGCAGACCAGAGTGGGTCATTGTCACGACCGACGCCAGTCTGATGGGCTGGGGCGCGGTCTGGGGATCCCTGAAAGCTCAGGGTCTTTGGTCTCGGGAAGAATCTCTTCTACCGATAAATATTCTGGAACTGAGAGCGATATTCAATGCTCTCAAGGCTTGGCCTCAGCTAGCGAGGGCCAAGTTCATACGGTTTCAATCAGACAACATGACAACTGTTGCATACATCAACCATCAGGGGGGAACAAGGAGTTCCCTAGCGATGGAAGAAGTGACCAAAATCATTCTATGGGCGGAGTCTCACTCCTGCCACCTGTCCGCTATCCACATCCCAGGAGTGGAAAATTGGGAAGCGGATTTTCTGAGTCGTCAGACATTGCATCCGGGGGAGTGGGAACTCCATCCGGAAATCTTTGCCCAAGTCACTCAGCTGTGGGGCATTCCAGACATGGATCTGATGGCCTCTCGTCAGAACTTCAAAGTTCCTTGCTACGGGTCCAGATCCAGGGATCCCAAGGCGGCTCTGGTGGATGCACTAGTAGCACCTTGGACCTTCAAACTAGCTTATGTGTTCCCGCCGTTTCCTCTCATCCCCAGGCTGGTAGCCAGGATCAATCAGGAGAGGGCGTCGGTGATCTTGATAGCTCCTGCGTGGCCACGCAGGACTTGGTATGCAGATCTGGTGAATATGTCATCGGCTCCACCTTGGAAGCTACCTTTGAGGCGAGACCTTCTTGTTCAGGGTCCGTTCGAACATCCGAACCTGGTTTCACTCCAGCTGACTGCTTGGAGATTGAACGCTTGATCTTATCGAAGCGAGGGTTCTCAGATTCTGTTATCGATACTCTTGTTCAGGCCAGAAAGCCTGTAACTAGAAAGATTTACCACAAAATTTGGAAAAAATATATCTGTTGGTGTGAATCTAAAGGATTCCCTTGGGACAAGGTTAAGATTCCTAAGATTCTATCCTTCCTTCAAGAAGGATTGGAAAAAGGATTATCTGCAAGTTCCCTGAAGGGACAGATTTCTGCCTTGTCTGTGTTACTTCACAAAAAGCTGGCAGCTGTGCCAGATGTTCAAGCCTTTGTTCAGGCTCTGGTTAGAATTAAGCCTGTTTACAAACCTTTGACTCCTCCTTGGAGTCTCAATTTAGTTCTTTCAGTTCTTCAGGGGGTTCCGTTTGAACCCTTACATTCCGTTGATATTAAGTTATTATCTTGGAAAGTTTTGTTTTTAGTTGCAATTTCTTCTGCTAGAAGAGTTTCAGAATTATCTGCTCTGCAGTGTTCTCCTCCTTATCTGGTGTTCCATGCAGATAAGGTGGTTTTACGTACTAAACCTGGGTTTCTTCCAAAAGTTGTTTCTAACAAAAACATTAACCAGGAGATTATCGTACCTTCTCTGTGTCCGAAACCAGTTTCAAAGAAGGAACGTTTGTTGCACAATTTGGATGTTGTTCGCGCTCTAAAATTCTATTTAGATGCTACAAAGGATTTTAGACAAACATCTTCCTTGTTTGTTGTTTATTCCGGTAAAAGGAGAGGTCAAAAAGCAACTTCTACCTCTCTCTCTTTTTGGATTAAAAGCATCATCAGATTGGCTTACGAGACTGCCGGACGGCAGCCTCCCGAAAGAATCACAGCTCATTCCACTAGGGCTGTGGCTTCCACATGGGCCTTCAAGAACGAGGCTTCTGTTGATCAGATATGTAGGGCAGCGACTTGGTCTTCACTGCACACTTTTACCAAATTTTACAAGTTTGATACTTTTGCTTCTTCTGAGGCTATTTTTGGGAGAAAGGTTTTGCAAACCGTGGTGCCTTCCATTTAGGTGACCTGATTTGCTCCCTCCCTTCATCCGTGTCCTAAAGCTTTGGTATTGGTTCCCACAAGTAAGGATGACGCCGTGGACCGGACACACCTATGTTGGAGAAAACAGAATTTATGTTTACCTAATAAATTACTTTCTCCAACGGTGTGTCCGGTCCACGGCCCGCCCTGGTTTTTTTAATCAGGTCTGATAATTTATTTTCTTTAACTACAGTCACCACGGTACCATATGGTTTCTCCTATGCAAATATTCCTCCTTAACGTCGGTCGAATGACTGGGGTAGGCGGAGCCTAGGAGGGATCATGTGACCAGCTTTGCTGGGCTCTTTGCCATTTCCTGTTGGGGAAGAGAATATCCCACAAGTAAGGATGACGCCGTGGACCGGACACACCGTTGGAGAAAGTAATTTATCAGGTAAACATAAATTCTGTTTTAATTTATACTCCAGTCACCACTTCACCCTTGGCTTTTCCTTTCTCGTTGGTCCTTGGTCGAATGACTGGGAGTGACGTAGAGGGGAGGAGCTATATGCAGCTCTGCTGGGTGAATCCTCTTGCACTTCCTGTTGGGGAGGAGTAATATCCCAGAAGTAATGATGACCCGTGGACTGATCACACTACAGAAGAAAGGAATTTATCAGGTAAGCATAAATTATGTTTTTACCATTTTGATGTATTTGCTTCCTCTGAAGCAGTCTTTGGTAGAAAAGTTCTTTAGGCTGCTGTCTCAGTTTAATTCTTCTGCTTATGATTTAAGTTTTTTTCTTGAAATTTATGAGAGATTTAATTTTTTCAGCGGAATTAGCTGTTTTTATTTTATCCCTCCCTTTCTAGTGACTCTTCTGTGTCTTCCACATCTTGGGTATTTCTATCCCATACACTAGCTAATTTATGTAAGAACTTTCCTGATAAATTAATTTCTTTCATATTGGCAAGAGTCCATGAGGCCCACCCTTTTTTTGATGGTTATGATTTTTGTATGAAAGCACAATTATATTTCCAGTTCCTCTCTTTGCATGCTTTTTTACTCCTTATTTTATCACACCACTACTTGGCTATTCGTTAAACTGAATTGTGGGTGTGGTGAGGGGTGTATTTATAGGCATTTTGAGGTTTGGGAAACTTTGCCCCTCCTGCTAGGATTGTATATCCCATACGTCACTAGCTCATGGACTCCTGCCAATATGAAAGAAATGCATTTATCAGGTAAGTTCTTACCTAAATTATGTTTTTTATTAGTTGCTTCTAAAGGAGGGCATTTTAAATGTATTACACTTTTGTAATGTTTTTTTCTATACAAATACAAAATCGTTTTTTATTGCATGTGAGGCATGTCACTGTCCACCAATGAGAAGTCGGTCCTTGAAGCTCATTTGCACTTCCTGTTAGTGTTAAAATAAACAGCTATAACAATTTTTCAAGGAAATTGAAAATGTAAATATTTAAAAATTGCTCTCTTCATATGCATGCTAGAAGTTTTCTATTTCTTTAAATCATATTTCCCATTGCCTTCTAGGTTACCTCCTTTATTATGTGGCCCTACACAAAGCTATTTCACTAAGCTTTCTCATTATATGATATTTTTGTTAATCTTATCTTTCTCTTTTATGTATTCCCACAGGCTTAGTAAAATTTCAAGTGGAGTTTGCCTGCAGAAGAAGACTCAGTTCATGCAACATCTACATAGCTACTGGCTGCTTAAAAGGCATGCCAGGAATGGTGTTCCTCTTATTCGCAGGTTACATTCACACCTACAATCTCAAAGGAGTGCAGAACTGGTAAGAATATGAAATGGTTATAGATAGTGTGTGTTAAATACTTCACACCCTTTTTAGGGGAAACCATCTCTATGGTCTCTGTTTACATATTATTTACATTTAACATCTCTTGATGAATGTGATTTTCCTAACACAACTCCTAGGCATATCTTCATTTGCTTTGTGCTGTCATGTATTTGCCTTTCCTTATACCCCCTACTTAATTTGGAATTGTCTAATCAGGTGACATTTGAAGAATCGGTGTCAATCACCCATCAAGAGAATATCCTTGATATACAGCCATTTTGGTTCCTTCTAATTTGATTTTATTATTTTCTCTCCAGAAGGAACAGGATGAGCAGACCTCGGCAGTAAAGGAGGAGCTGAAGTACTGGCAGAAACTTAGGCATGATCTCGAGAGAGCAAGGCTTTTGATTGAGCTGATCCGCAAGCGAGAGAAACTAAAAAGGGAGCAAGTAAGTAACAAGGGGGAAGTGTGTCTGAAAAGAGGGGGGCAGAATAGAACTTTAAATGAAGTAGGGGAGAGGACAGTTAAGAGAATTTTTAAGTTGTACGATGGCAAAATAGCTCAGGTAACCAACGGTCCACATCCATCAAATATACACACATCTCAGAATATATACAAAATAAACTCTTATAATCTATCTGTATTGTAAATAATGATCTAGTCAAGTTCTCTAATGTAACAGTGATTCCCATGTAAGACAAGTACTTATTGTTGCTTATCTCAAATGCTCTCAAGGTTTGCTACATTAATAAAACTTGGGGATCACTAGAGGCCATGAGTTTGCATTGAGACCATTAAAGGTACAGTTTATTCAAAAAAAATTCTACCCTTCAAATTGTTCCTGCTGGAGTGTATTAAATTGTTTACAAGTAGCTCCTTAACTCTTTTTTGGCATTTGAAATAGCTGATTTAGCCTGTGGTATCCCCACCTATACTGAAAGTTTGTATACTGGAGTCTGGGCTATTGATAAACCTATGCAAACATAGCCAGCAGAAGAAATTACACTCCCAGTGGGGTGCAGGATAGTTAAGTAATACAATTATAATATCTTTTTAAAGACACGATGAGTCCACGGATCATCTTCATTACTTATGGGATATTCACCTCCTGGTCAGCAGGAGGAGGCAAAGAGCACCACAGCAGAGCTGTTAAATAGCTCCTCCCACTCCAGTCATTCTCTTTGCCTACGTTAGTGATAGGAAGAGGTAAAGTGAGGTGTTAGTTGTAGATTCTTCAATCAATAGTTTATTTTAAAGTAGTGCCAGAGAGTGCTACTTTGTCCTAGGGTGTAGCCTGGTTCCATTTCAGTCTCTACAGTAGAGCTTCGGTGGCTTTAGAGTAGTGCTTTTCAACCTTTTTTTTGCCGTGGCAGACTTTTTTTACATTAAAAAATCCTGCGGCACACCACCATCACAAAATTTTACAAAATCACACACTGTATATATAAAAGTTATTTCACAAAAGGCAAGCACTCGCTGGTATTTTTTCAAACAACAGTATTTACTGTACAACAAATCAGTGAACGTTTTCGGGCATCCGACCATCCTCAGACATGTCTGAACTTCCAAAGATCCAGCACCTGGGATGTTGTGCAGACTAAGGGGCACTGCACAATACCCCCAATAAAGGTAACAGTAGAATGATAGTCGCACCACCAAGTTACCACAGTTCAGTACTTTATTGAGCCAAGTAAAAATCGGCAACGTTTCAGACAAATGTCCTTAATCATGCATAGTTAAACAGACACTGACTCCATTCTTAAATACCTATACAAGTCCCACCTTCCAAATTAATTAAATCACCTGTATAAGGCATATACAACACCTTTACACAATACTACCACCTAGTGGTCATACAAAAAATTGCAAACATATATAATCTAAACAAAGAATTTACAGTCAAAATATATGTGCATGCAGTACAAACATATATATAATATAATACATGATGTAACAACAAATTAACACTTTTTTTGTATAATTTACATCACATTTTTATATATCAAAACATGTATTTTAAATGTTGTCAAAAAGTATTTCCAAAAAAAAGTATTTACAAAAAAAAGTATTTACAAAAAAATTGACCAATATAATATATTTAGATAAAGTTCTTAGGCCTTTTGTTATTTCTAGTTCATATATTCAGGATACAGGAGATTTTCTGGTCAAATTACGTGAGTTACATCTTGATGGCAATAAAGGCATCCTATTCAGTCTTGACGTAACATCGTTATATACAGTTATTACCCATGAGGCAGGTATTGGAGCAGTTGAAAAAGTTTTGAGCTAATCTGGTAGATATACAATCCCACAGGCAGAATTTATCTTGCAGTTATTAAATATTGTTTTAAGATGTAATTATTTTCTTTTTGAAGATAATTATTATCTTCAGCTCCAAGGTACGGTCATGGGTTCCAATGTCGCCCCCACATACGCCAACATTTTTATGAATATGTTTGAAGAACATTTTGTGTATAATAATTCTTTATTTTTTCCATATGGCACCACTTGGTGGCGCTATATAGATGATGTGTTTGGCGTGTGGGGCGACATTGGAACCCTAGTAAATTTTGTTAATGATCTAAATACAGCTACCAGCCATATTAGGTTTAAGTTAGTCTCTAGTGAGGAGAGTGTTGTATTTCTGGACACAGTAGTGTCAAAATGTACATCAGGCCTGACAGTAGACCTTTATAGAAAAACAACAGACTGCAACACTCTCCTGCACTATAAGAGCTCACATCCTCCTTCACTGGTTAGATCCCTACCTAAAAGTCAGTTCTTACGTGTGAGACGTATTGTGTCCTAGGAAACAGTGGTTAAGGATAGACTTAAAGAAATGGGGGATCGTTTCCTACAAAGGGGATATCCTCTGGAGCTTGTTGAAACTGAAATTGAGAATGCCTTGGGTACCCCTAGACAAACTTTATTAGAAAGAAAAAAACGTTCAAATCAGAAGCCTTCGAGATTAGTATTTGTGAGTCAATATGCACCTTGGAACCAACAGGTTCTAAAAATTATTAGTAGACATTGGCACATTTTGAGCACCTGTAACCCTGGTGTTCAGGAATTTAAAATTCCTCCTATGCCTGCTTTCAAAAGGGGCAACATTTTAAAAGATGTACTGGTAAGGGCGGATATTGGTCCGTCTAAGTGTTCTGCTCAAACATATATTGGTAAGAAAAATTTGGGTGGTTTTCCCTGTTTAGGGTGTTCAAATTGTAATAGCCTAATTAAAGGGCCTACTTTTAGCCATCCAAGTACAGGCAAAAAATATTCCATCAAAGGGTATTACACTTGTAATACTGACTTCGTAGTCTACTTAATTAAATGCCCATGTGGGCTGGGGTATGGGGGGGAGACCTCACGCCCTGTACGTGAACGCATTGTCCAACATAAGAGTAGCATTAGGACCAAGAAAAATGATGCCCCAGTAGCCCATAATTTTTTGTCAGCAGGACATAACCTAAGTCAGCTTAGGTTCCAAATAATAGAGCAGGTTAAACATCCTAGGAGAGGGGGTGATCGTGTCAAATTATTAAAAAAACGTGAAGCGTTTTGGATTTATGAACTAGGTACGTTGTTTCCAGGTGGCATGAATAAAGAATTAGATTGGTCAATTTTTTTGTAAATACTTTTTGACAACATTTGAAATACATGTTTTGATATATAAAAATGTGATGTAAATTATACAAAAAAAGTGTTAATTTGTTGTTACATCATGTATTATATTATATATATGTTTGTACTGCATGCACATATATTTTGACTGTGTAAATTCTTTGTTTAGATTATATGTTTGCAATTTTTTGTATGACCACTAGGTGGTAGTATTGTGTAAAGGTGTTGTATATGCCTTATACAGGTGATTTAATTAATTTGGAAGGTGGGACTTGTATAGGTATTTAAGAATGGAGTCAGTGTCTGTTTAACTATGCATGATTAAGGACATTTGTCCGAAACATTGCTGATTTTTACTTGGCTCAATAAAGTACTGAACTGTGGTAACTTGGTGGTGCGACTATCATTCTACTGTTACCTCAGACATGTCTGAGGACGGGCGGATGCCCGAAAACGTTCACTGATTTGCTGTACAGTAAATACTGTTGTTTAAAAAAATACCAGCGAGTGCTTGCCTTTTGTGAAATAACTTCTCTATGTACGGATTTGGTGGGCACCCTGGGAGTTGGTACATTATGAGTGTGCTGGGTTCTCCTGGACTATGGTATATATAGTCATCATCTCACTCAAAATAAAAAAACGTCCCAGAATAAAAAACAAGAAAAAAAAAAAATATATCACACTGTTGTCAGTCTGCTGCGGCACACCTGAGGATCTCTCACGGCATACTAGTGTGCCACAGCACACTGGTTGAAAAACACTGCTTTAGAGCAATGGGAACTTGTGGGACATAATTCTCACTGCGCCTCCCATATGCCCTATATCCTTCAGTCTGAGGTACTCACTGACTCAGCATTTGCTTCCTTCTCAGGCCAATGTGAGGGAGAGGACCTCTCAAGCTTGGGAACTGCCTTCCTGCCTTCCTGCCAGGCAGTGGTTAAGGTAATTGCTGCCTTTCTGGGACCTAAGGAGACTCATTACATTTATTTAAAAATAGCACTATGGAACATAAGGGGTTAATGGTAAAAGCCTTTTTATGTTGGGACTTAAACTTTCAAGCGAAAGTTTTGGGCAGTGACATATAGCAGGCCCTGGGGCTGGAGATATGTTGTTTTTACTATTTGTGGAGGGCTCCGGTGGTTTCACTTTGTTTTTCCCGGAGGGGAGACATTGGCCTTTAGGTACGCCCACGATGGGCGGGACTTCCTGTATTTGCGCTCCTTTTCAGTAGTGCGTTGTTCTCCTGTCAGGTTTACTGTGACATTTATCTTGGCAAGTTTGTTATCTGTTCTGGAGCGGCATGCAGTGTAAGATCATGCGCTTCTAGTACAGATACGTTGAGACCGGTCTGGAATTTGCTGGCAGTGTGACTGAACGGATCATCACAAGCAGGTGATCCGGTGTTATTTAGCACGGTAGTAGCACCTCAGCAGGCTGCTGAGGTGCAGAGGTTCATTTAATAAGTCAATTTTCTAACTGCTGTTCTTAAGGAAAGAATCTGACACTTTGCAGAAAAATAGTGAAACCGTTTATATTTAAAGGGACAGTAACGTGTTTTTTTTTTTATAGTTCTTTTTTGTTAATATTTGTCATTTTTTCTGTTGATTATTTGATAAATGGTGTTGAAAGATGGACCAAGAGGGTGTGCAATAAGTTACATGTGCTTTGTGTCTGGATGCAAATGTGGAACCACCAATCCCCATCTGTCCTACATGTACTGAAAGGACAGTAAGTTTTAGGGATAACATTTTTACTGAGCCAATCTCCTCTCATGCAGATATTGTCCAAGAGTCTTCTGATGAGGGTCAATTTATGCCGCAACTTTCTCCCCAAGCGTCCCAAAAATGAACGCCCCCACCAGCAGTGCCCTGCGCTTCAGTAGTCCCTTCTGGGATCTCATTACAGGACATAGCGTCTCTCATGTCTTCCACTATCTCTGATGCCTTGTCTGCCTTTCCCATGTTGCAGGGCAATCGCAAAAGGAAGACCATTCCTGCAGTCAGCGAGGTCTCTGATGCAGTCGTGGCTATTTTGGAAGTCTCTTCTCGTCAATTGGAAGAGGAAGTTAACGTTCTAGCATCTGAAGGTGAAGTTTCAGATTCAGAGGATATTTTACCTTTGACAGGTGGTATCCTTCGGAGGTGGTATCCTTTAGATTTAAATCAGAACACCTTTGTCTCTTAGAGAGGTTTTAATTACCCTAGATGATAGTGACTCCACGGTGGTGCCCCCCCCCAAAATCTAATAAACTAGACAGATATTTTGAAGTTCCTTCCTTTATGGATGTCTTTCCAGTTCCCAAGAAAGCCTCTGAAATCATTGCTAAGGAATGGGAGAGACCGGGTATCCCTTTCTCTCCCTCTCCTATCTTCAAGAAGATGTTTCCAATAGCTGATTCCGTTAGATTTCTTCTTTCAAGACTGTTCTTAAGGTGGAAGGAGCTGTTTCAACCTTGGCTAAGAAAACTACTATTCCTATAGAGGATAGTTGTGCCTTTAAGGATCCAATGGATAAGAAGTTGGAGGGATTTCTCAAGAAGATTTATGTACACCAGGGTATGCAGTGGCAACCGGCTGTGTGCATAGCTACCGTTACGAGTGCGGCAGCTTATTGGTTTGATGCTCTGAGGCCCTCAGGAGAGAAACTCCCTTGGATGAGATCCAAGACAGGATCAAAGCTCTTAAGCTAGCTAATGCATTTATTTCGGACGCTTCCCTTCAAGTGATTAAACTGGGAGCTAAAATTTCTAGTATCTCTTTCAGCTTGCAGGGCCTTATGGCTAAAGCCTTGGTCTGTGGATGTTTCGTCTAAGCTCTTAGCTATTCCTTACAAGGGGAAAATCTTGTTTGGTCCGGAGTTGAAAGAGAATATTTTTGATATCACGGGAGGTAAGGGTCATCTTCTCCCTCAAGATAAGAGAAATAGAGGACGACATAGTAATTTTCGTTCCTTTCGAAATTTCAAAGGAAATTCTTTCTCTTCCTCCTCTAAACCAGAACTATCTAAGCCTACTTGGAGACCAACCAGTCTTGGAACAAGGGTAAACAATCCAAGAAGCCTGCTGTTGAATCCAAAACAGCATGAAGGGCATGCCCCCGATCCGGAACCGGATCTGGTAGGGGGCAGACTTTCCTTCTTCGTTCAGGCTTGGGTTTGGGACGTTCAGGATCCCTGGGCAATAGAAATAGTGTCTCAGGGATACAAACTGGAGTTCAAAAGTTTTCCTCCCTGAGGAAGATTTCTTCTTTCAAGATTATCTGCAAAGCAGATAAAGAAAGAGGCGTTCTTACATTGTGTAAGAGACTTCTCCTCCCTGGAAGTTATTATTCCCGTTCCAGTACAGGAACAGGGGCAGGGTTTTTATTCAAATCTGTTTGTGGTTCCCAAAAAGGAGGGAACCTTCAAACCTATCTTAGACCTCAAGAGTCTAAACAAGTTTCTCAGAGTTCCATCATTCAAGATGGAGACTATTTGTACCATTCTTCCATTGATCCAGGAGGGTCAATTTATGACGACAGTGGATTTAAAGGATGCATATCTACATGTTCCTATCCACAGAGATCATCACAGGTTCCTGAGGTTTGCCTTTCTGGATAAACACTTTCAGTTTGTGGCTTTTCCTTTCGGCCTGGCCACGGCACCCAGAATTTTCACAAAGGTTTTGGGGTCTCTGCTGGCGGTTCTAAGACCGCGGGGCATTGCAATGGCACCTTTATTATCTGGACAATATTCTAATCCAGGCGCCATCTTGTCAACAAGCAAGATCTCATACCGACATTGTGCTTTCTTTCCTAAGAACTCATGGGTGGAAGTTAAATCTGGAAAAGAGTTCCTTAATCCTGAAGACAAGGGTGACCTTCTTGGGAACTCTAATCGATTCTATATCCATGAGAATTTTTCTGACAGTTGTCAGGAAATCAAAGATTCTGGATACCTGTCAAGCCCTTCAGTCCACTCCTCGGCCGTCAGTGGCTCAGTGCATGGAGATAATCGGACTGATGGTGGCGGCAATGGACATCATCCCGTTTGCTCGGTTCCACCTCAGGCCTCTGCAGTTAGACATGCTCAGGCAGTGGAATGGAGATTATGCAGACTTGTCTCCTCTAATAACCCTGGAACAGGAGACGAGGGACTCTCTTCAATGGTGGTTGTCTCTGGATCATGTGTCCCAGGGAACCTGCTTTCGTAGACCGTCCTGGTTGATTGTGATATCAGACGCCAGCCTTCTAGGGTGGGGAGCTGTCTGGGGTTCCCTAAAGGCTCAGGGAGTATGGACTCAGACAGAGTCTGTTCTTCCTATAAACATCCTGGAACTAAGAGCGATCTTCAATGCTCGCCTGGCCTCAGTTGGCTTCGGCCCAGTTTATCAGATTCCAGTCGGACAACATAACATCAGTTGCTTACATCAATCATCAGGGAGGAACGAGGAGTTCCTTAGCAATGACCGAGGTAGCCAAGATAATCCGGTGGGCGGAGGCCCATTCTTGCCATCTATCAGCGATCCACATCCTAGGGGTCGGCAACTGGGAGGCGGACTTCCTGAGCAGGCAGACTTTTCATCCGGGAGAGTGGGAACTCCATCCGGAAGTGTTCTCCAACCTGATTCTCAAATGGGGTTTGCCGGAGTTAGATCTCATGGCATCTCGTCAGAATGCCAAGCTCCCGAGATACGTGTCGAGGTCCAGGGATCCCCAAGCAGAATTGATAGATGCTCTGGCAGTTCCTTGGCTCTTCAACCTAGCATACCTATTCCCCCCGTTTGCACTTCTTTCTCAGGTCATTGCTCAAATCAAACAGGAGAAGGCATCGGTGATTCTCATTGCTCCTGCTTGGCCTCGCAGGATTTGGTATGCAGATCTGGTGGACATGTCATCTCTGCCACCTTGGAGACTTCCGTTGAGGAGCCCTTCCTTCACCCAACTCTAGTTTCTCTGAAGCTGACTGCTTGGAGATTGAATGCTTAATCTTATCCAAGCAGGGTTTTTCTGATTCGGTCATAGAGACCATGATTCAGGCTCATAAGCCTGTCACTAGATTTACCATAAGATATGACATAAATATCTCTATTGGTGTGAATCCAAGGGCTACTCATGGAGTAGAGTTAGGATTCCCAGAATTTTGGCTTTTCTCCAAGAGGGTTTGGAGACAGGTTTATCCACAAGTTCCCTGAAGGGTCAAATCTCTGCTTTATCTATTTTGTTACATAAACGTCTGGCAGATGTCCCAGATGTACAATCTTTTTTGTCAGGCCTTAGTTAGGATCAGGCCTGTGTTCAAACCAGTTACTCCTCCATGGAGTCTGAATTTAGTTCTTAAAGTTCTTCAAGGTGCTCCGTTTGAGCCTATGCATTCCTTAGATATTAAGTTGTTATCTTGGAAAGTTTTATTTCTTGTTGCTATTTCTTCAGCTCGTAGAGTGTCTGAGCTCTCGGCGTTGCAATACACTTCACCTTATCTTATTTTCCATTCAGATAAGGTAGTTTTGCGTACTAAGCTAGGTTTTCTTCCTAAGGTTGTTTCAGATAGGAACATTAACCAGGAGATTGTGGTTCCTTCCTTGTGTCCTAATCCTTCTTCTCAGAAAGAACGTCTTTTGCACAATTTGGACGTGGTCCGTGCTTTAAAATTCTATTTACTAGCAACTAAGGATTTTCGTCAGTCCTCTTCTTTGTTTGTAATTTTCTCTGGAAAACATAAGGGTCAGACAGCTACGGCTACCTCTCTTTCTTTTTGGTTGAAGAGTATCATCCGTTTTGCATATGAGACTGCTGGACAGCAGCCTCCTGAGAGTGTTACGGCTCATTCCACTAGTGCTGTTGCTTCCTCATGGGCATTCAGAAATAAAGCTTCTGTGGAACAGATTTGCAAGGCTGCAACTTGGTCCTCTCTTCACACTTTTTCTAAATTTTCTAAATTTGATACTTTTTACTCTGCTGAGGCTGCTTTTGAAAGAAAGGTTCTTCAAGCAGTGGTGCCTTCTGTTTTAGGTTCCCTGTCTTGTCCCTCCCTTATCATCTGTGTCCTCTAGCTTGGGTATTGTATCCCATAAGTAATAAAGATGATCCGTGGACTCATCGTGTCTTTAAAAAGAAAATTTATGCTTACCTGATAAATTTGTTTCTTTTTAAACACAATGAGTCCACGCCTGCCCTGTTCTTTTAAAACAGGTTGTTAATTATTGTAAACTTCAGACACCTCTGCACCTTGGCTTTTCCTTTCTCTTCCTAACTTCGGTCAAATGACTGGAGTGGGAGGGAAGGGAGGAGCTATTTAACAGCTCTGCTGTGGTGCTCTTTGCCTCCTCCTGCTGACCAGGAGGTGAATATCCCATAAGTAATGAAGCTGATCCGTGGACTCATCGTCTCTAAAAAGAAACAAATTTATCAGGTAAGCATACATTTTTATTTTTTCCATTGTTCTTTCGTAAGTATTGAGCTTAGGTTTTCCAGACAAATATAAGATAAGGAAGCAAATGTGTGTACACAAAGTGATAACATAATGAGATCTGATATTACCTGAAACTCAACCCCTTGTAATAGGCTGTGGTTTGAAAGCACAAAACCAGCTACTTCATATACACAAACCTGAAAATACAATTTCTCATACATTTTGTACTCTGCAGCTGAAATAACAAGTCATTAAAAATACTTTAATATAAAAATTTTTTTACAATGTACTGTCCCTTTAACCTTCTGAATGTAGGCAAAATGATGTATTAAAACTTAAAGGGACATTGTACTCTAGATTTTTCTTTGCTTAAATGTGTTGTAGATGATCCATTTATATAGCCCATCTGTTAATGTTTTTGTAAAAATGTATAGTTTTGTTTATTTTTAATAACATTGTGCTGATTTTCTGACTCCTAACCAAGCCCCCAAAGTTTTAGATGTATACTGATGTCTACAGATTTGCTGCAGCTTCTGTTTGTATAGTCTGTCTTTTAATATACAGGGGAGGGGTAGAGTGTCTGCTGTTCCTCTTTCCCCAGCCCCTTTCAGTGGGTGTCCCAGCTTAACCTCATCAACAGTCCTAAACTGGGAGCTACTAAGGAAGTTTTTAAAAGGTTTTATACTGGATTTTTATATCAGTTTCTGTCTATATCCTTCTTTATTGTAATGTCTATTGCATGCAGTTATATGAAAATTGGTGTATACTGTCCCTTTAACTTTTTTTAGTCAATGTAAAAGGCATCCATAGTATTTAACGAGACAGCAAGGTTCACCAAAAGGCTAGAACCTACGCTTTACATGCCTCCAGCAACTTCGTTGTGTTTAGCAACCTCCAACTTAAGGGCCGATTTAACAAAGTGCGAGCGGACATCGATAAATGCCGACAGCATATGCTGTCGGCATTTATCATTGCACAAGCAGTTCTGGTGAACTGCTTGTGCAATGCTGCCCCCTGCAGATTCACGGCCAATCAGCCACTAGCAGGGGGTGTCAATCAACCGTATTGTATGCGGTCAGGCGGATTGATGTCCGCCGCCTCAGAGGAGGCTTATGAGTTAAGGAGCAGCGGTCTTAAGACCTCCTGTTTCCGGCGAGCCTGAAGGCTAATAATAATGTTCAGTATTTACTCTAATATCTTAGGTTTCTCATCAGCCAAATGGCAAACCAGTTATGTTGTAATTGATTATTACAAATATGAGTTCATTTACAGCAGCTAAGTATGGAGATGTTTATCAAATAGCATTCTATGAAATTTGGCAACAACCAAACTTAAGTATAATTAGCATTAGAAGTGTCACTAAACTGCTAGTGAATAGATGAACTGTGTATTATGGTCACACATACATTGCATGTCAGAGACACACACTCTAGCCATGTGACAAGTGTTCTTTAGGTATCTTTACAAAGAATAAAGATTTCAGCATTAAACCTTTTTTTTTTCTGGGACAAAAAGAAAGGCAGACTTTCTTTGAGGAAATTACAGCAAATAAACATTTTCGGTGGACTTGCACTTTCAAATTTAAAATATTATAATTGGATATGTCTGGCCAAATTTGCTGTGTAATGGTTATCTGAAATCGAATATTATGCCCCCAGAGAATTAGAGATAAATATTGTCACTCCGTTTAATCTAAAGAATATCCTTCATACAGAGCCAAAAAATCTGTCTCTTTTAAGAATATGGTGTGCTTAAAATGATGGTTAAGTTTCAGTTTAGTTACACAACTGCCTGTCACTTTGTAAGCTTAGTTGCTAAGTTTTTAAAGCTTGTAAATTATAAAAAGAGAAACTTCACAGCAACTGAATGATACAGAGGACCTAGGAGTAATTTGTAGGTTCTCTTACACAGGGGACAACTCATGACGCATTTTTATCAGGGACATAGCCAGGTAACATTGTTTCTTTTCAAAGCCACCTGGCAGCTCAGGGGAAATATTTATGGCACTTAAAATTGGTACCTGACCATTTAAGAAAAACGCTAACTGCTCAGTGCATTTAGCTGTTCAATAGAGGAAACTCTGGTTAGGCAGGGTTTCTTGTTCTTATGAGGGAAAGTTATTTATTATGCTTGGTCCACATTATATAATTTAATACACTCAAAATGGCTCTGAAGCCTTCTCTGAGGCACTGGCTTCTTTCTCGGTGGTAGCCCCGCCCCCTCAGCTTCCCAGACTTTCCTATTCACTCAGGAGCTGTTACTAGGTAGAAATCATCACGTGAAATTTTGGAGCATTATTTTCTTTAGCTCTTAATAAGAAATTCATTTTTCTAATCACTTCTTCTTGCAGGAGCTGCCAGGGAGTTACTTGGGCTAGAGTGTGGGAGCATGTAATGCAGTTTCAATAAGTGTCAAAGGGGTTATTGAGCTTAGTGTAGAGTGTTATCTACCAACTTGATTGTTTGTGTTTCTATATGTGTACCATTACACACTTTAGAACAAAATAAACCTGTACCCACTTATATTAACGTTAACACATTAGAGGAACCATTTACTAATAACTCTCCCTGTACATAGATTACATGTGTTTTACAAGCTTGTTCCACTATGTCAGGTCAATACACTTTGTGAGAGCTATTTTCCTCAAATTGTGCATGCAATTCAGCTGCAGCCCTTTACTTCTTCTAAGGAATTATGTACCTGTCTGTGTTGCTCAGGACCTATTCACTTTGCCCCCGAGTATAAGAATAGCTGTCAATGCCATGGCAGCATATTTTGTGGCTATTATTATTGAGTTTTATAACATGCTGTATATACACAGAGGGATAATCACTTATTCCTAAGGGTTCAGATTTGATAACATCCTCTGTGTAGGTGTTTTTGCAAAGACCTTTAGGCAGCTGTAAACCTCAGCACATTCTTATGTGATCTACAGCGTACCCAATTTACTATGTGCAATTATATATTGTACTGAACATAATGACATATGGTACTCCCATCATTGCCAGGGGATGTAACGGATAGTGCTTTTTTTTTTCTTTCAGTGTGCGTTTTATATACTGTGGTACATTTTGTGCTCTTTGGACACACAATGATTTTTACAAGGGCAGAACTTCTGTCTCTGTAGATATGTAAAACATTATGGGCCAGATTCCGAGTGTAGTATAAAAGTTTGCGCTCGAGTGATAAGGAGTTTATTGCGGCATTTGCGCTACAAGTTGAAAGTAACCGTGATCGCTTGAGCGCAATCGTGATTTACGCTAGAATGATTTCTGCGGCTTCAGAGCTTTGGTTAACTGTTTCGCTAAACATAGAAGTTGCACAAAACACATCAAAAATACATTACAAAGTATAACTAGACTCATAATAAAACCATCTAATATAAACTATTCAAAAAATATTGCACACAAAAGTTCTAATAGCTCAAAGATATTAGATCTCAGGTGTTAGAAAAAAAGGTAGGCAAAGGGCTTTAACAAAGACATGCATACAAATACATATTTAATAATGTGTGTGTGTGTATGTATATGTATGTATGTATATATATATGTGTGTGTGTGTGTGTGTGTGTATGTATGTATGTATGTATGTATATATGTGTATATATATATATATATATATATATATATATATATATATATATATGTGTGTATATATATATATATATATATATATATATATATATATATATATATATATACACACAGTTGTGCTCATAAGTTTTCATACCCTTGGCAGAATTTATGATTTCTTGGCCATTTTTCAGAGAATATGAATCAAAAACTTTTATTTCACTCATGGTTAGTGTTTGTCTGAACCCATTTATTTACAATCAACTGTGTTTACTCTTTTTAAATGATAATGACAACAGAATCTACCCAAATGACCCTGATCAAAAGTTTACATGCCCTGGTGATTTTGGCCTGATAACATGCACACAAGTTGACACAAAGGGGTTTGAATGGCTATTAAAGGTAACCATCCTCACCTGTGCTTGTAATTCGTGTGTGTATAAAAGGTCAATGAGTTTCTGGACTCCTGACAGACCCTTGCATCTTTCATCCAGTGCTGCACTGATGTTTCTGGATTCTGAGTCATGGGGAAAGAAAAAGAATTGTCAAAGGATCTGTGGGGAAAAAGGTAGTTGAACTGTATAAAATAGGAAAGGGTTATAAAAAGATATCCAAGGAATTGAAAATGCAAATCAGCAGTGTTCAAACTCTAATCAAGAAGTAGAAAATGAGATGTTCTGTTTGATAACATACTGCATTCATCTTGCCATTAATTCTGACCAAATTTCCTGTGTCTTTGTAGCTCACACATCCCCCAAAACATCAGCGATCCACCTCCGTGTTTCACAGTAGGAATGGTGTACCCTTCATCATAGGCCTTGTTGACTCCTCTCCAAATGTAGCATTTATGGTTGTGGCCAAAAACCTCAATTTTGGTCTCATCACTCCAAATGACTTTGTGCCAGAAGGTTTGAGGCTTGTCTCTGTGCTGTTTGGCGTATTGTAAGCGGGATACTTTGTGGCATTTGCGTAGTAATGGCTTTCTTCTGGCGACTCGACCATGCAGCCCATCTTTTTTCATTGTTCATCTTGAAACAGCTACACCACATGTCCTGTATTTCACCTGAAGTTATTTGTGGGTTTGTCTTTGCATCCTGAACAATTTTCCAGGCAGTTGTGGCTGAAATTTTAGTTGGTCTACCTGACCATGGTTTGGTTTCAACAGAACCCCTCATTTTACACCATTCCTACTGTGAAACACGGAGGTGGATCGCTGATGTTTTGGGGATGTGTGAGCTACAAAGGCACAGGAAATTTGGTCAGAATTGATGGCAAGATGAATGCAGTATGTTATCAAACAGAACATCTCATTTTCCACTTCTTGATTAGAGTTTGAACACTGCTGATTTGCATTTTCAATTCCTTGGATATCTTTTTATATCCCTTTCCTATTTTATACAGTTCAACTACCTTTTTCCCCACAGATCCTTTGACAATTCTTTTTCTTTCCCCATGACTCAGAATCCAGAATCGTCAGTGCAGCCCTGGATGAAAGATGCAAGGGTCTGTCAGGAGTCCAGAAACTCATTGATCTTTTAAACACACACACTAATTACAAGAAAACAGATCACAGGTGAGGATGGTTACCTTTAATAGCCATTCAAACCCCTTTGTGTCAACTTGTGTGCATGTTATCAGGCCAAAATAACCAGGGTATGCAAACTTTTGATCAGGGTCATTTGAGTAGTTTCTGTTGTCATTATGATTTTAAAAAGAGTAAACACAGTTGATTGATAATAAATGGCTTCAGCCAAACACTAACCACGGGTCTAAATTATGTTATAGAGGATGCGAAGTAGAGGGTTCATATAGACACATGTGGTGGGATTGTTTACACTCTCTAAAGGGATCTGGACCAAGCTCTCACTATTTTTAAGCTCCATCCTAGATAGCACCACACAGCTAACTATAGGCCAAGCAATATTACACGAACGTTTAAGAGAATATAATAAGTGTATTAAAGGGACAGTCAACACCAGAATTGTTGTTGTTTAAAAAGATAGATAATCCCTTTATTACCCATTCCCCAGTTTTGCATAACTAACACTGTTATATTAATACACTTTTTACTTCTGTGACTAACTGGTATCTAAACATCTTCTGACCGCCCCTAATCACATGACTTTTAGTTATTATCTATTGACTTGCATTTTAGCCAATTAGTGGAGTGTCTGCCACTAGCCACGGGCGTGATTACAATATTATCTATATGGCCTACATGAGCTAGCTCTCCCCTGCTGTGAAAAGCTAATGAAAAAGAGGCGGCCTTCAAGAGCTTAGAAAATATCATATATAGCCTTCCTAGGTTTGCTTTCAACTAGAATACCAATAGAACAAAGCAAAATTGTTGATAAAGGTAAATTGGAAAGTTGTTTAAAATTAAATGCCCTATTATTTGAAAAATTTAAGTTTTTTTTGGACTTGACTGTCCCTTTAACCAATTTATCAAGATCATATGTATAGCTCGACATTGGAAAGAAGGAGCTCCCTCCTGGGACGAGATCATACACAAGATCAGACATTTCTACAACATGTCGGCACAAGCTGCAATAATACAAGGCACTCAAGAAACTTTTCACAAAATTTGGTTTTATTGGATCACATTTGACTCTGTAAATGGTCACTTAACCCAACACTATTATCACATTCCTGTAAAAAACTTTTAAAACAGGTTTCATACAGTCCTCACAAAGCATAAGAATCAGAGGATGTGTTGTGGTCAGAAGGCATTTTTCTCCTACTTTTTCTTTTATTCTTCTCAGTCTTTATACTCTCTTCTTCACTTAGTATCTTTCTTCCTTTACTTAATTACTTTTCCCAATTCAAGGAGTTGTTTCACAGTACTTGTGACTACTAAGGTTTCATTACAATGTATCCTTGACAAACCAAGTTAATTATACAATGTAGCGTATCATGTCCGCCACACATCGATAAATGCCTACAGCATACACTGTCGGCATTTATCATTGCACCAGCAGTTCTTGTGAACTGCTGGTGCAATGCCGCCCCCTGCAGATTCGCAGCCGTTAGCATGGGGGGTCAATCAACCCGATCGTATTCGATCGTGTTGATTTCTGTCCGCCGCCTCAGAGCAGGCTGACAGGATATGGAGCAGCGGTCTTTAGACCGCTGCTTCCATAACTTCTGTTTCCGGTGAGCCATACGGAGCTTGATAAATTGACCCCATAGTTATTATGGACAGTCACAGCTGAAATAGGATATATTATATATGGTACGTCAATTGCAGATTAACTTAAGGTACCACCCACCATAAGAACTTAATAAAACATGTTGAAAAAAAAAATAATATATGAATATTTGTTGATGTACTACATTGTTGACGGTATTATGCTATGTACTAATGACTTCCTTGTATTTTCTCTTGTTTTTTATAAAACTTAAATAAAATCTATTTCAATTAAAAATTATTCATTTTCTCTGCATACTTTTTCCAAAATGTATCGCTTTGTTTTTTCTTCGCAAGCAACTTTTGTCAGGAAAGTGCTTCAGGCCGCAGTGTCCGCTAAATCTGCCAGAAAAATTGTCCATCCCCTTCCGTAAATTAAAACTTCTGCTTGGGTATTAATCCCATATTTTATGGAGGACTGTGGACCATCATAATTTTACGAAAGAAAACCAAATGTATGCTAACCTGATAAATGATTTTCTTTTGGAATGATGATGGTCCACAGGCCCCGCCTGTTTAAATTTTTGGGCGACAGTTCTAATGACACCTCTACAGACCCTGCTTTTTCTTTCCTACCTATCTGTTTCCTATACTCTACTCAGCTATATGTTAAACTAAGAGAGAGATGGGAGGGATTTTAAGCTCTGATATGGTTTTGTGACCTCCTCTTAGTGGCGGGAAATAAATCCCATATGTTATGGAGGACTGTGAACCATCATCATTCCAAAAGAAAATAATTTATCAGGAAAGCATACTTTTTGTTTTTTTTGCATATGTGATCCTCCACATTTTCATGCTCTATACTACTTGTTTGTACCAGGAAGAACATTTCTGGTAATTTGATCTTATAAAAGTAATAACAATTTTTTTTTGAAATTTCCAATTTACTTATTTTATCCAATTTGCTTAATTCCCTTGGTATCCTTTGTTGAAGGAGTAGCAATGTACTACTGGGAACTAACTGAACACATTTGGTGAGCTAATGATAAGAGGCATATATGTGCAGCCACCCATCAGCAACAAGCACCCAGTAGTGCATTGCTGCTCCTAAGTCAGCCCAGCCTGCCTACCTACCAGCTTTTTATCAAAGGATACTAGGACAACAAAGCAAATTGGATCATGTTAAATTGGAACATTATTTAAAATTGCATGCTCTTTCTGAATCATATACGTTTCATTTTGACTTTACAGTCTTTTAAGCAGCATATATGTACTGATACTGATGAGGTACTGAAAAGGGAATATGATGTATATGTGGGTGTATAACTTAAAGAGACATGAAACCCAAAATTTCTTTCATGATTCTAACAGAGAATGCAATTTTAAACAACTTACCAATTTACTTCTACTATTTAATTTGCTTCTTTCTCTTGTTTTCCTTTGCTGAAAGGTTTATCTATGAAAGCTCAGGAGCAGGAAAGAACCTAGGTTCTAGCTGCTAATTGGTGGCTGCATATATATACCAATTGTTATTGGCTCACCCATGTGTTCAGTCAGCAACCAGTAGTGCATTGCTTCTCATTCAACAAAGCATACCAAGAGAATGAAGAAAATCTGATAATAGGAGTAAATTAGAAAATTGCTTAAAATTACATGCTCTATCTGAATAATGAAAGAAAAAAATTGGTTTTCATATCCCTTTAATGTTCAACTTTTTTTGCATGCCACCCTATGGTCACTCCTGCATTATTCTCTGTTTTATTATACTATTCCTCCTCTCCTTTCTAGGTGAAGTTACACCAAGCAGCTTTGGAACTACAGCTTACTCCATTCACTGTACTGCTTCGTACCACTCTTGACCTCCTCCAAGAAAAAGATCCTGCAAATATTTTCACAGAGCCAGTGAACCTCAAAGAGGTTAGACTGTGAGCATCATATTCCCATAACCCTTTTCCTGATTGTAATAACACCATTCATATTTTAAATGTCTTTGTAAATGTCTTTCTGTCCTCAGGTGCCAGATTATCTGGATTTTGTGTTGCGTCCTATGGACTTCTCCACAATGCGCCAGAAGCTGGAAGGTCAACAGTATCAATCCATTCATGCTTTTGAGAATGACTTTAACTTGATGGTCTCAAACTGCCTGCGCTACAATTCTAGAGAGACTATTTTCCACCAAGCTGCCCTGAGACTACGCCAGCTGGGAGCTTCCATTTTACGTCATGCACGTCACCAAGCAGAGAGCACTGGTTTTGACCCCCAAACATGTCTACACCTACCTGAGCAACCCCGAAATGCTGACTACTACCGTTTCTCATGGGAGGATGGTGAGTGATTTTGTTTGCAAATGTATATAAATAAGAGTATTGAAAGGAATTAGTGTGGATATTTATAAATATGTATTTTCCAGTGGATCATCTACTGCTCCCAGAGAACAGAGCTCACCTTTCCCCTGAGTGTCAGCTGAAAGAACTTCTAGAGAAGCTGGATATTGTTAGCAGCGTTCGATCTAGTGGAGCTCGCACTAGGCGTCTGAGGTTACTTCGCAGGGAAATTAACATTTTGCGCTTGAGATTGGCTCCACACAGCCGAGAACTACATGAAGGACGCTCAAGTAAGCATTAAAGTACTTCTTGTTTTTGTTTGGAAGTTGACCGTTTCTACTTTTATCTGTATTGGTAGTTTGTTCACATCTATTTTTGAGCAGATTACACATTTTCAATTGTTGTTTTCTCCAGTGTACTTTTTACTAGGTATTGTATATGCATTCGGATCCTTCGTGAGGATCTGAATGTGGAAGTAAGACGCCGCTCATTCCTTTCAGATATTTTACGTAGCCAGATTGATTCCTGTAGAAGATTCTCGCTCTAAGATATGGATTTGCACAAATCTTAGAGTAGGGATCTTTTATAGGAATTAATCCGCTTATGGAAATATCAGAAGGGAACGAGTGGCTTCTTACTTCCACATTCGGATCCTCACAAAGGATCAGAATACACATCCAAAAGCTCTAAATTAGAAGCAGGCAAAGGAAACATCCTTTTATATATATATATTTGAGATTGATTAAAAGGGATAGCAGGCTTAGACCACTCTTTAGAAGTTATCTCAGAGATGGCATCAGAAACTGGAAATACTTCAGATAACTTAAAGGCACATGAAACACAATTTTTTTGTTTAGTGATTCAGAGAAAACATGCAATTTTAAACAACTTTCCAATTTATTTCATCTAATATGTTTAGTTCTCTTTGTGTCCTCTGTTGTAAAGCGTATCTAGATAGGCTGCTGATTGGTAGCTGCACATGTATGCCTCATGTTATTGGCTCTCCCATGTGCATTGCTGTTTTTTTCAACAAAAGATACTAAGAGAAGGAAGCAAAATATATAAAAGCAGTACATTTGAAAGTTGTTTAAAATCGTATTTTCTATCTAAATCATGAATTTTTTTTTTGAATTTTATGTCCCTTTAACAGAAGGTTTAAAAATGAACAGATTTATCCTCAGAAACCTTACATAACATAAGGCCCTCTTAGTCAGAACTAATAGTGCCATATTTTTAGCATTGATCTTTATACTAATTACAGCATCACAAATAAAAGCATAAGCTGTCTTGTGTTTTAATTGATTAGAAAACTCTTCACCAGCAGACTCCTCATAGAACTGCTCAGATAAACCCTCACACCAAATGGAAGAGGCCACAGCAATGCAAGCGATACTAATTGCTAGCCTAAAAAGAAAACCTGCTTGCAAAAAAGCCTTTGTATGAAAAGTCTCTAATTTCCTGTCCATAGGATCTCTAAAAGAGGTACCATCCTCAAGTGGAATAGTAGTACATTTAACCAAAGTAGAAATAGTCACATCCACCTTAGCAATAGTTTCCCAAAGCTCTAACTTAGAAGCGGGCAAAGGAAACATCCTTTTAAATTCTTGAGTTGGATTAAAAGAGATACCAGGCTTGGACCACTATTTAGAAATTTTCTCAGATAGCATCACAAACTGGAAATACTTCAGGTGACTTAACAGAAGGTTTAAAAATCAAGCAGTTTAACAGACTTATACTCAGGAACCACAGAATTATCAACCCCTAAAGTACATAACACTTCTCTTTAAAGAGAACAAAGGTGTTCAAGTTTAAATAAAAAAAAAAAGAGGATTATTCAGTTTCCTGATCAGAGACTGACTCCTGATCATCTGAAAACACTTCACCCTCAGAGGATAAATAAGAAGAACCAGGCTCTGAAACATATAGCCTAAAAGACCGGGATTTGCTCAAACCTGATAAACTACAGGAGGGATGTAATAAACCCTTTTAGATCATGAGGTTTCCCGCCCAAGAATTGAGCATACCTTGCATAGCTGCTAATTGCAGATAGGATTATTTCTCCAACATAGGTGTGTCCGGTCCACGGCGTCATCCTTACTTGTGGGATATTCTCTTCCCCAACAGGAAATGGCAAAGAGCCCAGCAAAGCTGGTCACATGATCCCTCCTAGGCTCCGCCTACCCCAGTCATTCTCTTTGCCGTTGTACAGGCAACATCTCCACGGAGATGGCTTAGAGTTTTTTAGTGTTTAACTGTAGTTTTTATTATTCAATCAAGAGTTTGTTATTTTGAAATAGTGCTGGTATGTACTATTTACTCAGAAACAGAAAAGAGATGAAGATTTCTGTTTGTATGAGGAAAATGATTTTAGCAACCGTCACTAAAATCCATGGCTGTTCCACACAGGACTGTTGAGAGCAATTAACTTCAGTTGGGGGAACAGTGAGCAGTCTCTTGCTGCTTGAGGTATGACACATTCTAACAAGACGATGTAATGCTGGAAGCTGTCATTTTCCCTCTGGGATCCGGTAAGCCATGTTTATTACGATTGTAAATAAGGGCTTCAAAAAGGGCTTATTAAGACTGTAGACTTTTTTTGGGCTAAATCGATTGATTATTAACACATATTTAGCCTTGAGGAATCATTTTATCTGGGTATTTTGATATAATAATATCGGCAGGCACTGTTTTAGACACCTTATTCTTTAGGGGCTTTCCCAAAGCATAGGCAGAGCCTCATTTTCGCGCCGGTGTTGCGCACTTGTTTTTGAGAGGCATGGCATGCAGTCGCATGTGAGAGGAGCTCTGATACTTAGAAAAGACTTTCTGAAGGCGTCATTTGGTATCGTATTCCCCTTGGGGCTTGGTTGGGTCTCAGCAAAGCAGATACCAGGGACTGTAAAGGGGTTAAAGTTCAAAACGGCTCCGGTTCCGTTATTTTAAGGGTTAAAGCTTCCAAATTTGGTGTGCAATACTTTTAAGGCTTTAAGACACTGTGGTGAAAATTTGGTAAATTTTGAACAATTCCTTCATGTTTTTTCGCATTTGCAGTAATAAAGTGTGTTCAGTTTAAAATTTAAAGTGACAGTAACGGTTTAATTTTAAAACGTTTTTTGTACTTGTTATCAAGTTTATGCCTGTTTAACATGTCTGAACTACCAGATAGACTGTGTTCTGAATGTGGGGAAGCCAGAATTCCTATTCATTTAAATAAATGCGATTTATGTGACAATGACAATGATGCCCAAGATGATTCCTCAAGTGAGGGGAGTAAGCATGGTACTGCATCATTCCCTCCTTCGTCTACACGAGTCTTGCCCACTCAGGAGGCCCCTAGTACATCTAGCGCGCCAATACTCCTTACTATGCAACAATTAACGGCTGTAATGGATAATTCTGTCAAAAACATTTTAGCCAAAATGAACACTTATCAGCGTAAGCGCGACTGCTCTGTTTTAGATACTGAAGAGCATGACGACGCTGATATTAATATTTCTGAAGGGCCCCTAACTCAGTCTGATGGGGCCAGGGAGGTTTTGTCTGAGGGAGAAATTACTGATTCAGGGAACA
This sequence comes from Bombina bombina, assembly GCF_027579735.1. NCBI lineage: Eukaryota > Metazoa > Chordata > Amphibia > Anura > Bombinatoridae > Bombina > Bombina bombina. The sequence continues at coordinate 479,838,684 of NC_069501.1, forward strand.
TTTCTCAACAAGCTGAACCTGATGTGATTGCATTTAAATTTAAGTTGGAACATCTCCGCATTCTGCTTAAGGAGGTATTATCCACTCTGGATGATTGTGACAAGTTGGTCATCCCAGAGAAACTATGTAAAATGGACAAGTTCCTAGAGGTGCCGGGGCTCCCAGAAGCTTTTCCTATACCCAAGCGGGTGGCGGACATTGTTAATAAAGAATGGGAAAGGCCTGGTATTCCTTTCGTCCCTCCCCCCATATTTAAAAAATTGTTTCCTATGGTCGACCCCAGAAAGGACTTAAGGCAGACAGTCCCCAAGGTCGAGGGAGCGGTTTCCACTTTAAACAAACGCACCACTATACCCATAGAGGATAGTTGTGCTTTCAAAGATCCTATGGATAAAAAATTAGAAGGTTTGCTTAAAAAGATGTTTGTTCAGCAGGGTTACCTTCTACAACCAATTTCATGCATTGTCCCTGTCGCTACAGCCGCATGTTTCTGGTTCGATGAGCTGATAAAGGCGGTCGACAGTGATTCTCCTCCTTATGAGGAGATTATGGACAGAATCAATGCTCTCAAATTGGCTAATTCTTTCACCCTAGACGCCACTTTGCAATTGGCTAGGTTAGCGGCTAAGAATTCTGGGTTTGCTATTGTGGCGCGCAGAGCGCTTTGGTTGAAATCTTGGTCGGCTGATGCGTCTTCCAAAAACAAGCTACTTAACATTCCTTTCAAGGGGAAAACGCTGTTTGGCCCTGACTTGAAAGAGATTATCTCGGATATCACTGGGGGTAAGGGCCACGCCCTTCCTCAGGATCGGCCTTTCAAGGCAAAAAATAAACCTAATTTTCGTCCCTTTCGTAGAAACGGACCAGCCCAAAGTGCTACGTCCTCTAAGCAAGAGGGTAATACTTCTCAAGCCAAGCCAGCTTGGAGACCAATGCAAGGCTGGAACAAGGGAAAGCAGGCCAAGAAACCTGCCACTGCTACCAAGACAGCATGAAATGTTGGCCCCCGATCCGGGACCGGATCTGGTGGGGGGCAGACTCTCTCTCTTCGCTCAGGCTTGGGCAAGAGATGTTCTGGATCCTTGGGCGCTAGAAATAGTCTCCCAAGGTTATCTTCTGGAATTCAAGGGACTTCCCCCAAGGGGGAGGTTCCACAGGTCTCAGTTGTCTTCAGACCACATAAAAAGACAGGCATTCTTACATTGTGTAGAAGACCTGTTAAAAATGGGAGTGATTCATCCCGTTCCATTAAGAGAACAAGGGATGGGGTTCTACTCCAATCTGTTTATAGTTCCCAAAAAAGAGGGAACGTTCAGACCAATCTTAGATCTCAAGATCTTAAACAAGTTTCTCAAGGTTCCATCGTTCAAGATGGAAACCATTCGAACTATTCTTCCTTCCATCCAGGAAGGTCAATTCATGACCACGGTGGATTTAAAGGATGCGTATCTACATATTCCTATCCACAAGGAACATCATCGGTTCCTGAGGTTCGCATTCCTGGACAAACATTACCAGTTCGTGGCGCTTCCTTTCGGATTAGCCACTGCTCCAAGGATTTTCACAAAGGTACTAGGGTCCCTTCTAGCTGTGCTAAGACCAAGGGGCATTGCTGTAGTACCTTACTTGGACGACATTCTGATTCAAGCGTCGTCCCTTCCTCAAGCAAAGGCTCACACGGACATTGTCCTGGCCTTTCTCAGATCTCACGGATGGAAAGTGAACGTGGAAAAGAGTTCTCTATCTCCGTCAACAAGGGTTCCCTTCTTGGGAACAATAATAGACTCCTTAGAAATGAGGATTTTTCTGACAGAGGCCAGAAAAACAAAACTTCTAGACTCTTGTCGGATACTCCATTCCGTTCCTCTTCCTTCCATAGCTCAGTGCATGGAAGTGATCGGGTTGATGGTAGCGGCAATGGACATAGTTCCTTTTGCACGCATTCATCTAAGACCATTACAACTGTGCATGCTCAGTCAGTGGAATGGGGACTATACAGACTTGTCTCCGAAGATACAAGTAAATCAGAGGACCAGAGACTCACTCCGTTGGTGGCTGTCCCTGGACAACCTGTCACGAGGGATGACATTCCGCAGACCAGAGTGGGTCATTGTCACGACCGACGCCAGTCTGATGGGCTGGGGCGCGGTCTGGGGTTCCCTGAAAGCTCAGGGTCTTTGGTCTCGGGAAGAATCTCTTCTACCGATAAATATTCTGGAACTGAGAGCGATATTCAATGCTCTCAAGGCTTGGCCTCAGCTAGCGAGGGCCAAGTTCATACGGTTTCAATCAGACAACATGACAACTGTTGCGTACATCAACCATCAGGGGGGAACAAGGAGTTCCCTGGCGATGGAAGAAGTGACCAAAATCATTCTATGGGCGGAGTCTCACTCCTGCCACCTGTCTGCTATCCACATCCCAGGAGTGGAAAATTGGGAAGCGGATTTTCTGAGTCATCAGACATTGCATCCGGGGGAGTGGGAACTCCATCCGGAAATCTTTGCCCAAGTCACTCAGCTGTGGGGCATTCCAGACATGGATCTGATGGCCTCTCGTCAGAACTTCAAAGTTCCTTGCTACGGGTCCAGATCCAGGGATCCCAAGGCGGCTCTAGTGGATGCTCTAGTAGCACCTTGGACCTTCAAACTAGCTTATGTGTTCCCGCCGTTTCCTCTCATCCCCAGGCTGGTAGCCAGGATCAATCAGGAGAGGGCGTCGGTGATCTTGATAGCTCCTGCGTGGCCACGCAGGACTTGGTACGCAGATCTGGTGAATATGTCATCGGCTCCTCCTTGGAAGCTACCTTTGAGACGAGACCTTCTTGTTCAGGGTCCGTTCGAACATCCGAATCTGGTTTCACTCCAGCTGACTGCTTGGAGATTGAACGCTTGATCTTATCGAAGCGAGGATTCTCAGATTCTGTTATCGATACTCTTGTTCAGGCCAGAAAGCCTGTAACTAGAAAGATTTACCACAAAATTTGGAAAAAATATATCTGTTGGTGTGAATCTAAAGGATTCCCTTGGGACAAGGTTAAGATTCCTAGGATTCTATCCTTCCTTCAAGAAGGATTGGAAAAAGGATTATCTGCAAGTTCCCTGAAGGGACAGATTTCTGCCTTGTCTGTGTTACTTCACAAAAAGCTGGCCGCTGTGCCAGATGTTCAAGCCTTTGTTCAGGCTCTGGTTAGAATTAAGCCTGTTTACAAACCTTTGACTCCTCCTTGGAGTCTCAATTTAGTTCTTTCAGTTCTTCAGGGGGTTCCGTTTGAACCCTTGCATTCCGTTGATATTAAGTTATTATCTTGGAAAGTTTTGTTCTTAGTGGCAATTTCTTCTGCTAGAAGAGTTTCAGAATTATCTGCTCTGCAGTGTTCTCCTCCTTATCTGGTGTTCCATGCAGATAAGGTGGTTTTACGTACTAAACCTGGTTTTCTTCCAAAAGTTGTTTCTAACAAAAACATTAACCAGGAGATTATCGTACCTTCTCTGTGTCCGAAACCAGTTTCAAAGAAGGAACGTTTGTTGCACAATTTGGATGTTGTTCGCGCTCTAAAATTCTATTTAGATGCTACAAAGGATTTTAGACAAACATCTTCCTTGTTTGTTGTTTATTCCGGTAAAAGGAGAGGTCAAAAAGCAACTTCTACCTCTCTCTCTTTTTGGATTAAAAGCATCATCAGATTGGCTTACGAGACTGCCGGACGGCAGCCTCCCGAAAGAATCACAGCTCATTCCACTAGGGCTGTGGCTTCCACATGGGCCTTCAAGAACGAGGCTTCTGTTGATCAGATATGTAGGGCAGCGACTTGGTCTTCACTGCACACTTTTACCAAATTTTACAAGTTTGATACTTTTGCTTCTTCTGAGGCTATTTTTGGGAGAAAGGTTTTGCAAGCCGTGGTGCCTTCCATTTAGGTGACCTGATTTGCTCCCTCCCTTCATCCGTGTCCTAAAGCTTTGGTATTGGTTCCCACAAGTAAGGATGACGCCGTGGACCGGACACACCTATGTTGGAGAAAACAGAATTTATGTTTACCTGATAAATTACTTTCTCCAACGGTGTGTCCGGTCCACGGCCCGCCCTGGGTTTTTTAATCAGGTCTGATAATTTATTTTCTTTAACTACAGTCACCACGGTACCATATGGTTTCTCCTATGCAAATATTCCTCCTTAACGTCGGTCGAATGACTGGGGTAGGCGGAGCCTAGGAGGGATCATGTGACCAGCTTTGCTGGGCTCTTTGCCATTTCCTGTTGGGGAAGAGAATATCCCACAAGTAAGGATGACGCCGTGGACCGGACACACCGTTGGAGAAAGTAATTTATCAGGTAAACATAAATTCTGTTTTTTTTTTCCAGGCCATTTCAACAGTTCTTGGAGGGGCATAGCCGCCAACATTTCAGATATAGTAAAGCGTTCAAATCTTTAATCTGAATAATTCCCCTATAAAGAACAAAAAGAGGGAGGACAGATACCCCTAGAAGCAAAAGCAGCATCTGACTACTAACAATGCATAAGAAGATTCCTATATGATTTGCAGAGCAGGGGGAATAATGACAACCAGCTTGCAAAACATACATCCAACATTAGTAGGAAAGTGTTCAGAGGATCTAACTTCTAAGGAACTAATGTTTATAGCAGAGGGGACAGAATCAGTATGCTCTGTTATGGAAAAAAGTTAAGCAGGCAATTTAATGACAAAAACAAATGACAAACAATGATTTAAGCTTAAAAAACAAAATAGCAATAAAGGAATTTAAAACAAAGTAACCCGTATACCCATAAAACTGTTCTTGAAGTAATAAAGCAATAGATATCCATATAGCAGCGGATGAAAAAGGAAAAGCACTAATCTGACATAGTAAACTGAACTGATAGATGCAAAAAACTGAAAACTAAAATAACCTGCTAGGCGTCAACAGTGCACCTAACTAGCATGTGTGCAAAAACACTGGCGCGCTAAGTAAAAAATAATAATAATCCAATGCGAGTTGAAAAATAATGAAATAATCCAATATGCACATAAGCCCACATGTGCTAATAAATAAAGACACAAAAATAAACCGACGTATGAATGAGCTGACAGAGCACCTCCAAAGCAATTAAATACATAGGGTATAAGATACCTGCATATCTCTACAACATAAAAAAATGCCTGACATAATGGTCCCCAGGTTATGATGTACCCCTTAAAAAGCACCTAATAGCCCCTACATTTACTTGTTAGGCACCCACACTACAGAACTTACCCTACGCAGAAGATAACAGCTTCTAGTAGATAACCATTCCAGTGCTTTACATATGACAGCAATATGTTGAGTATAATGTAGAACCAACAGGAGGCAGCTAAGGACCGGTCCCTACGACACCTGTTAAGGCCTGTAACTAACTCCCATAGGGTGTAATTGTGCCACTACCCATACTTCAAAAGCCAAGATAGTACAACTTGGTACTTGCTCACCCAGTTCCGAATGCCTTTGTCAGTTCTTCTTACTTGCTTGAGCACTACGGTGCAGAGGGGTTCCGTGTCCTTATTGTGTGCAAACAAACTGCTACTTACCCTTCTCAGCATCCAGTACGCAGCTATCCGAACTCTTGGGCGCTTCTGATGACGTCACCTCTAGGGGTGGAATAAAGCATAGTGGCAGGACAGTAAAGCGGTCCACTGTGGGAAGGTTTTTGATCAGCTGGAAAATGTACAACAAAGAAAAAAACATGATACACTCCTTCCAGTTCTCATAAAAACATAGATTTATTCGTACAAATGTTAAAACCAAATAGGAAGCTCCAATACAAACGCAAAGTTGGCGCAGCACTTTGCTTATGCATTTGCATGCCGTAATCATAGCCTATAGTGCTGTGCCTTACACTCTATTTTAAGACCAAATAAAATGAGCCTATTGGCTCAAGTACAAAACTCAATTATAATAATATACGCCCACTTTGTTAACCCTATTGTGCCTGCCTACAACACGAGAAATATGTGTCAATAAACTAACCGCTAAATGTATATACTAAGTGATACTATGTACATTATTTCTTTAGCAATCCAAACTTATTATACTGTATATACATAGCAACACTCAATATTAAAAATTAGTGAATATTCAGTTATTCACATAAATAGAGTATTGCTAGCCCAGGCCCTTTCCATTTTTAATACTGGTCCTAAGAAGTGTGTTACAGTACGGGACTTAATATTCTCAGGTATACAATTAATAGGATGCATATTGAACTGCAGAGAATGAAAGGCAATGTCACTGTTAAATGAAATGAAAACAATCCTGTATGAGTGATCTAAGCTTATTATATACAAAACAGCACTATGATGTGAATAAAGACCACTGAAATGTTCACATGAATATTGGAGTGCCAATACAGGACCTTACATATCCTAATAATAGTACTTGGTGTGTGTTACAGTACAAAACTTGATGATCACAATTATACAGAAATTGTAATACATAATAATCTGTGAAAACCGGGTAGGCAATTCACTCATGGATGTAAACAATCACAGTGCATTATGTAAATGAACAAGAAGACACCAGGGGACCCCGGTGCTCATGGGAAATTGTTATTCCCAATAATTAATCATGTCAAATCTTGAGTACCCTGGTGTCCAATTTGAAAATCCAAAAGATTTCCCTTTTGGACAGAAGCTGATCCAAATTGCCACCCCGTCTAGGCAATACCACCTTCTTGATGGCATACCATCTAAATGTGTTTAGGTTGCCATTATGAGTTTTGGCAAAGTGCTGGACCAGGGGGTGGATGCCTTGCCTATGTTTATTGTGGATAAATGCTCTCTAATTCTGGATCTCATGTCCAAATTGCAAATTGCATTGAAAACAGGTGATCAAAAATACAACCTAGCTGGTGGTACATTTTAGACATGACTGAATATCAAAAAGAGAAAGAGAAGCAAATGAGCTAAGAAAAAGGCTTAAAGATAGAAAATTTTCTAAACATGACATACTGAGGGCCAGGAAAGTTGTGGAGTCTACCCCTAGGGATACACTTTTGGGGGAGAGAGAGAGAGGAACACATACAGACGACTTTAAAGGGGTCCATTTTGTAACAGAGTTTAGTGCTCAGTACCAGCAAATCTGCAAGATAGTGAAAAAGCATTTTTCACTTCTTGCAGCGGACGACCATTTGGCCAGTGTTGTGGACAGGGGAATTAGGTGTTCTTACAAAAAGGAGTAGAACTCTGGGATGCATTTTGGCACCAGATAAAACATACACCGAACACTAATAGCTCTTGGCTTAAACACACAGGCATGTATAAATGTGGTAGTAGTCGTTGCAGACCCTGTGAGTATGTACATATTACCAAAAGTTTTGAATCCACTGTGAACGGAAAAAGCTTTGATATTCAGTCATGTCTAAAATGTACCACCAGCTATGTTGTATATTTGATCACTTGTTTTCAATGCAGTTTGCAATATGTTGGCCTTACATCCAGGGACGAGATCCAGAATTATAGAGCATTTATCAACAATAAACATAGGCAAGACATCCACCCCCTGGTCCAGCACTTTGCCAAAACTCATAATGGCAACCTAAACACTTTTAGATGGTGTGCCATCTAGAAGGTGGTATTACCTAGACAGGGTGGCAATTTGGATAAGCTTCTGGCCAAAAGGGAAATCTTTTGGATTTTCAAGTTGGACATCAGGGTACCCCGGGGACTCAACTCAAGATTTGACATGATTAATTATTAGGAATAACAATGTCCCATGAGCACCGGGGTCCCCTGGTGTCTTCTTATTCATTTCTATTATGCACTGTGATTGTTTACATCCATATGTGAATTGCCTTCACTGTTTTCACAGATTATTATGTATTTTAATTTCTGTATAATTGAGATCATCAAGTTTTGTACTGTAACACACACCAAGGACTATTATTAGAATATTTAAGGTCCTGTATTGGCACTCCAATATTCATGTGAACATTTCAGTGGTCTTTATTCACATCATAGTGCTGTTTTGTATATAATAAGCTTAGATCACTCATATGGGATTGTTTTCATTTAATTTAACTGTGACATTGCCTTTCATTCTTTGCAGTTCAATATGCATCCTATTAATTGTATAACTGAGAATATTAAGTTCCGTACTGTAAAAATGGAAAGGTCCTGGGCTAGCAATACTCTATTTATGTGAATAACTGAATATACACTAATTTTCAATATAGAGTGTTGCTATGTATATATAATAAGTTTGGATTGCTAAAGAAATAATGTACATAGTATCGCTTAGTATATACATTTAGCTGTTTATTGACACCTATTTCTCGAGTTGTAGGCAGGCACAATAGGGTTAACAAAGTGGGCGTATATTATTTTAATCGAGATTTGTACTTGAGCCAATAGGCTAATTTTCTTTGGTCTTAAAATAGAGTGTAAGGCACAGCACTATAGGCTATGATCACGGCTATACAGCCGAAACGCGTAAGCAGAGTGCTGCAACCACTTTGTGTTGGTATTAGAGCTTCCTACTTTGTGTTGGTATTAGAGCTTCCTATTTGTTTTAACATTTGTACAAATAAATCTTTGTTTTTATGAGAACTGGAAGGGGTGGATCGTGTTTTTTCTTTGTTGTATATGTATACATATATAAATAAAAACACAAATACACATGTATATACATATATGCACAGATACTAAAGTATAATAGATAAAAAGATAACACTGTTAAATAGCGCTGGTGCGAACAGTAAATCTTATAGCACAGGGCGCTTAAACCATGTAAAAAATGGCTTGATAGCGCACTAAATATAATAAGTAGCACTATTGCATGTTACAAACTGCAATTTTACCTTAGGGGCTCTATACATAATGTCAGCAGCACAGCTCACTACTTCTTGAGGAGCACTATTAATAATATTTTAATTACTAATATTGTGAATGTGTCTTCCTAATTTAAAACAGATAGTTTAACTGGTTTACATTAATAGTGAACCTACATAGATTATTAAAGCATATATGAGTAAATATGGTAAAGATAACACTTCCCCATAATATGGATACTAAATCCCCAATTCTCAATTATACTTAGATGTCTATCTGGAGGATAATAATAATAGGTATTCATTGCCATCCACAAGATAATGTAATATGGTATAATATAAAGATCATATTAGGTTCATACAATGATATAGGAGGTTTTGCATACAAGTAAACAAGAAATCCTAGGTACCCAGGTAGCAATGTAACATAGGTGTAGAGTAAAATCCATCATCACAGAGATAAGGTATTCTGCTCATGCCTGGGCTACCACTATGACAGGGCTAAACTGTACTGAGGACCATAACGTACAGATATTAGAAATTATGCTATAGGCTCAATAAGCCAGCGCAGGGGATTGGTTACTGCAGATATACAATAGTCTTTAGCATTTCATGGCTAAGGTATAGTTGATTAATTGTGTAGATACATTTTTATAAGCTACTAATATATTGTCTCTTATATCGGGCCCCCCCTCCCTCCCTAGTATCACCCTGTAGGGGTGCCTGAAAAGCCTGTCCATTTAGCTCATATATGGGACTCGCAATCCCTATGAAATGCTGTATTGCAGGTATGGAGTTAGTACTTAGTATATTATCCCCAAAATGAAAGGCAAATACCATTGCATCAAATCCATACTAGACTGGGTCCAAAGAAAATATGACCAGGATAATAGTCCATAACAGATCCCATGATTAAAGAGAACTCTGTCACCCTGAGTATACATTAAGTCAAGCTCTTGAGGCGAAAAAATCCAATGGTCTCTTTGTAGTAATAGTTTAGATATGTCACCTCCACATATAAGGGGGAAGTACTGTACATGGTCTATTAAGATGAATTGCAAGGTTGAAACACCATGGAAAACTTTTACAAAGTGTGTTTGTGTGTATGTATATAAATATCCATGTACAAGTCATTTAATAACGTAAATTTAGAACAAAGAAAATGGAATTGCGCTAGCAGTGCGTTGCCACTCTTCAAAGTAAACGCCCAACTAGTCTACATTAACTATAGAATTTGTATAATCAACAGTTAAAAGAGGGCACTCTTAAATGGCTTAAACACATCAAGGATGAGCTCTAATACATATATTTTCTAAGTAAAATGTAATAACGACCAAAGCAGCCATGCTCACCAGTCTTCATAAATAATAACATTTTGTGATATAGGTGACCTCTTCTTTATCTCGGGTATTCTTGCATATTTAAACATTTAAGGGCCAGATTACAAGTGGAGCATGTAATACCAGTGCATGCTAAGGTGCGCTGGTATTACAAGCTGTTAGCAATTTTTTATTATTATTATTATTATCGGTTATTTGTAGAGCGCTAAGATTCTGCAGCGCTATAAATATAGGTGGAATACAAGGAAACATTTATAGGGATCGGACGGGTAGAGGGCCCTGCCTAGAGTCAGCTCTAAAGAAGGTGATCTACAAACAGCATGGCTCTTAGGCTTACATGCTAAGGCAGTTCAAGGGGATAGCAATGAAGGAGAGGAAACTGTATAAATAAAAGTTAATATAGGTTGTATGCATCCCTGAACAGTAGAGTCTTTAGGGAGTGTTTGAAGTTTTCAAAACTAGGGGAGAGTCTTGTGGAGTGAGGCAGAGAGTTCCACAAGATGGGAGCCAGTCTGGAGAAGTCCTGTAAGCGGGAGTGTGAGGAGGTTACAAGAGAGGAGGAGAGTAGGAGGTCATGAGCAGAGCGAAGGGGACGGGAGGGAGAGTATCTGGAGACAACGTCTGAGATATAGTGGGGAGCAGTGCAGTTGAGGGCTTTGTATGTCAGAGTGAAAATGTTGTGTTTTAATCCTGGAGGCAAGAGGAAGCCAGTGAAGGGATTGGCAAAGAGGTGCAGCAGATGAAGGGAAACGTGTAAGGAAGATGAACCTGGCAGAGGCATTCATTAGTATTATTATTATAATTTATCTGTAAAACGTCGCCAAATTCCGTAGCGCTGGGTACAATGATAGGGGTATACAATGACAAAGATTTTTGACAATTCATTATGGATTGTAAAGGAGCTTGGCGTCAGCTGGGGAGACCAGAGAGGACAGAGTTGCAGTAATCGAGGCGGGAACGGATGAGAGATTGGATTAAAATCTTAGTTGTGTTTTGTGTAAGGAAATGTCTAATTTAGATGTTTTAAGGTAGAAGCGGCAGGATTTAGCCAAGGTCTGAATGTGAGGAGTGAAAGAAAGATCTGAGTCAAGTGTGACCCCAAGACATAGGGCATGCGGGGTAGGGGTAATTCAACAGTGATAGAGAGATTGGGGGTGGAGATTTTGGAAGAAGGGGGGAAAATAAGGAGCTCAGTTTTGGAGAGATTTAGCTTGAGGTAGTGAGAGGACATCCAGAAAGAGGTAAGAAAAAGACAGTTGGTGACACGGGTTAGCAAGGAAGGAGCAGAGAATTAGATTTGGGTGTCGTCTGCATACAAATGATATTGGAACCCGTGGGACTCTATTAGGGAACCTAATGATGACGTGTAGATTGAGAAGAGAAGGGGACAGAACTTTGCGGTACCCCAACAGAAAGTGATGACAGGGCAGAGGAGGCTCCAAAACTCACAAACTCTCGGGGCAGTGGTATGGAATTGGAGACACCGACCCCTGACCCGGGGAAGAGTATCCTGGATGTGGATAGATGATATTCTGTGATTCATAGTTGCAAGAAGTTATTGTAGAATTCATGGAGAGTAAAACTTATGTATACAATATATTCTGGCTTCAATGGAAACATAAATTGATACTGTGACTTATAGTTAATAGGAGTAGCTGCAGGATTCATGAGTGAAAAATATAGCAATGTAATATGTTCAGGCTTCAGAGTAAACTGGTAGAAGATTGTGACTCATAGATGCAAAAAGTTGCTGCAGGTTCACAGTACATAATATTATTTAGAGCTGTATGCCAGAGTAATAAGCAGAGCAGCACAGGTGATAGAGAAATTGCAAGTTTAAGGCATTAAATACTGTTTGTGCATATATTGGAGAATCACAGGAAAGCTGTTTAACTGAACACATAGATGCAGCATTCTGAATATATTAATATATTTGCAGGAGGATATTTCAGCTATGACAACTTGTAGCAGTGAATAGTTATACAGTTCTGAGTATGATGCTGTTGTAGCAATTAGAGAGGGATTATAACCAAATGCATACTTGTAATTTAGAATAAGTTCAGAGTTTGCTAAGTAGCAAAGTCCAGGAAACAAAATGGGAATTATATGGATACTTGCGATTAGATGATTTTAAGCTTCGCTTAAAGGAAAGGCTGTAGTTTGAATATGCTGGTAAAATCCATACTGGAACAGTCACAGACCTCTGTTCTGGAACCAAACTTCAAAGCTAATGCAATGCACATTAGGCCTGAGATGATTTAAAAAGAGGCTGAGGTAATCAGGTTCATGAATGATTAATTAATTTGGCAGGTGAGTTGAATGCAGGTACTCCCCAAACAGTATGATTGTCAGTAGCAGGGAAGGCAGACTTAAAGGGACAGCGATATCAGGCAGGCATATGTTAAAGAGCTCCCTCCTTAAAGGCGACCTCCAGGCGCCCAACGCAATCCAAATGGAGAGAGAACAACAATGACATGGAGAGCCAGAAGTAGCTGCTTGGAGGCAGTGAGTCCAATCTGAAATCAAGAAAGGAGGGTTGGAGATCTCTTGAAAAAGCAAAATGACAATGTGAAGGCCATGGATTTCAGGTATCCAAAAGATCTTGAAAATGATGAGAGCAAAACTTGAAGTCATCTTTCTTGTAGTCATCATGAGAATGCTTGAACGTAATATACAATGAGCTTCCAACAACGGAATCATCCTCGGGGTTGATATGAGAATGTACTTCATGACAAATGACCATTTACACAGCCAATGAAAAGACACCTAGTCCTAAACACATGAATAGGCTTTCCTCAACTTCAGAAATAGAGATGCAGCATTCTGGATTGTAAACCAGATTATCCACTTTTGGATCAGAGATTTGAGTACCCTCAGAATTAACCTCTTGGCTGAGGATTAGATATACTCCAAAAGAAAAAGCTATAGCCACGTCTAACCAAATAACAGGGCTTTTTTTAAAGCAGGAGATAGGAGTGTAGAGTGCAAGATTTGACCAGTTCTTGCCATCTTCTGACTCAATATCAAATGTGTCCGTTCAGAATCAAGAGTGTCCTCACTAGGATCAGGTATAGGAATACCTATTATGGGGCCAGATTCACGAATGTCCTCACTAAGAGGTAAAGGAATGCCCACACCAGGGCAAGGTTCAGGAATACCCACATCAGGGCAAGGTTCAGGAATATCCTGAGTAGGATCAGGTAAAGGAATGCCCATGCCAGGGCATGGTTCAAAAATGCACACACCAGGGCAAGGTTCGAGGACAGAAGAACTGAGGACAGGTGTGCCAATGTCAAGGCTTTGTTCATGGACAAGAGGCTTGAAGACTGGTATGCCCTCATTAGGGTAGAACCATGAGTGTCCAAATTTGGGACAGTTGCTGAGATACTTGTACTGGGATCAGGTTCAACTATAGAAAAAGAACCCACTTTAGAGCCAGGAACCATACTTCTGAGCAGAGGGCAATGACTTCTTCAGGGTTCACAAATGAAGAATTTACAAGACCCACTTTTGAGCCAAGAACCATACTCTCTTCTGAACAGAGGGCATGGTTATCTTTAGGATCAAGTATTGCACACATTTCTGGGTTAAACAAAGGAATACCCATACCAATGTCAAAAACAGGAGAGTCCACCTTGATGCCAGGTTTAGTAGTATCATCATGGGAAACAAGGACAGGGATGGCCACTGAGGAATCTTGTTGAAAAACATTGGACATTCTTAGCCCTGAAACATGTACTACTTTGGGACTAGGTTCAATAACTTTTTAGTACATGATTCAGGGTCAAGAACGTCCACTTGGGAACTAGGTTCAATAATATCCTCACAGGGTTCAGTATCAGGAATTCCTGTACAGGAAACAGATGAAGTAGAAAATCTAAGTTGATGCAAAGTATCTCCCAAGGAAAACATTTTCTTAGATGCAGTAACAGAAGAACTTTGAGAAGGTGGAGTGTACTGAAATATGCCACTCTCAGGTAGATGCAGAGGAATTGTGACACAAGATTCTGACTGAGAAGTTTTCTGGGGTTCAGCAGGCATACTTATTTGAGTTTGAATTTCAGGGCTAAATTATCCAGGGACTACCTCTGGAAAACTGAAAGGTTGTATATCTGGAAAAAAGTGATCTTTTGCTTCTAGCACAGGGTTTACAGACATTGAGGCAGCATGAGAGGGATGTAAGGAATCAGCAGTTGAAAGCATTGTTTGTAAATGTAGAGTTTGAGAAGAGAAACCATTAAGTGCTTCAAAAACAGACTGATGGTGACTAGAGACAACATCCAGCTTGGTGTGGAGAGTATCATGAGGCAAGATAGGATCTGGCACAACAGAAACTGAAACAGGAGATTCAGGCTGAGTTTCCTCTTTACACTTCGGAGTTTCTGTAGGCAGAGCGATTTTCTTTTTCTCAGAGAGCTTAGATTTCTTCCCAATATGAGGCTTCTTAGGGTGGTGCCACTGTGGCCCGGAGTACCTTATATCAATTTGAGAAAAGAAATCCTCTTTATCAATGGATGCATAATTCTGAGATAAAAAATCAGCATAGTTCTTGAGGGGACCATTTCTCCAAACAGCAGTCTGTAAACCTGATGTCTCTTCTTCCAGCTCTGAATCTGTCTAATCTACAGAATCCCTGGGAATATCAGAAATAGGAAGATCAGTATTTCCAGGTTTCATGATGGGAGCTGTCTGCAGCATCTATATTGTAAATATAGCATCCCAGGGTGTCATTATAGCCAATAGGTTGAGGTTTTGTCTGATTTTATGGCAAATTAAAGTTGCGCTCATACCAGTGCCAGTTGAGTTGTTTCTGTGAAGTCATTCTCCTCATTGACATATTCAGACTCAGAGTCATTATCACCGGGATGGGAATCACAGACAGGAGGAGTAGATGGTATTCTGGAACAGTAGTTCTGTCTCTTTAAATCTTTAAAGATCTGAATTTTTTCTGCTGAATCTATGAATACATTCTCTTCAGTTACATAGTCAGACTCATAATCAGTTTCACCAAAATGGAAATCACGGACAGGAGGAGTAGATGAAATTCTAGAAAAGTGGTTCTGTCTCTTTTTAAATCTTTAAAGATCTGATTTTTTTTCTGCTGAATCTATGGATATATTCTATTCATTTTCATAGTCAGATTCAGAATCAGTTTCACCAAAATGGAAATCACGAACATGAGGAGTAGAGGATACTCTAGAATGGGAGTACTGTGTCTTAAAATTTTTAAAAGTATAAAAATCTTCTGTTTTTCCTTTAGGGATAGCTTGGGTCTGAGCTTGTAATTTTTTATTTTATTTTTCCCCGGGTCGATGCATCCACTACAACTGCAGGGTTCTTTTCTTTCATGTAATTGGCAAGAGTCCATGAGCTAGTAACGTATGGGATATACAATCCTACCAGGAGGGGCAAAGTTTCCCAAACCTCAAAATGCCTATAAATACACCCCTCACCACACCCACAATTCAGTTTTACAAACTTTGCCTCCTATGGAGGTGGTGAAGTAAGTTTTTGTGCTAAGATTTCTATGTTGATATGCGCTTCTCGGCATTTTGAAGCCTGATTCCTCTCAGAGTACAGTGAATGTCAGAGGGATGTGAAGGGAGTATAACCTATTGAATGCAATTGTTTTTCTCACGGGGATCTATTTAATAGGTTCTCTGTTATTGGTCGTAGAGATTCATCTCCTACCTCCCTTTTCAGATCGACGATATACTCTCATATTCCATTACCTTTAATGATAACCGTTTCAGTACTGGTTTGGCTATCTGCTATATGTGGATGGGTGTCTTTTGATAAATATGTTTTCATTACTTAAAACAATCTCAGCTATGGTTTGGCACTTTATGTATTTTTATAAAGTTCTAAATATATGTATTGTACTTATATTTGCCATGATTAAGGTTTTTCAGTATATTTCCTTTTGCAGATTGTTAGTTTCATATCTGGGAAATGCTTTTTTTAGGAAAATGTATTTCTTACCTGGGGTTTAGTCTCTTTTTTTTAAATTGACTGTCTTTTAAATTCACGGGCAGAATTAGGCTCACGAGGGCGCAAAATGCCAAAGTTTATTGCGTAATTCTTGGCGCAAGATTTTTTTGGCGTGAAGTTACGTTCATTGACGCAAAATCGTCATTTCCGGCATCTTAGTCAACACCAAGTCCTTTACAAGGCTACGTCATCTGTCACGCGAGTGTGTGATTTCCGGACGTTTTTGACGCCAAAAAATATTTTTCTGTTTGTTGTGAGTCATACTTGGTGCCAAATATTTTCATTATTTAAGACTCGATTCCTATATGCCTCTTGCCTCTTTTCCCCGGGTCGATGCATCCACTACAACTGCAGGGTCCTTTTTTAGGCATTAGCTTTCTGTCATGTTCCGGTGTATATGCGCTCAGGACACAGACCCTCAGGGCAGTGGTAAGAAAATTGGAGACACCAACCCCTGTCCTGGATGTGGATAGATGATATTCTGTGATTCATAGTTGCAAGAAGTTATTGTAGAATTCATGGAGAGTAAAACTTATGTATACAATTATATTCTGGCTTCAATGGAAACATAAATTGATATTGTGTAGCTGCAGGATTCATGAGTGAAAAATATAGCAATGTAAGATGTTCTGGCTTCAGAGTAAACTGGTAGAAGATTGTGACTCATAGATGCAAAGAGTTGCTGCAGGTTCACAGTACATAATATTATTTAGAGCAGTATGCCAAAGTAATAAGCAGAGCAGCACAGGTGATAGACAAATTGCAAGTTTAAAGGGACAGTCAACACAAAAGTAGTTTTAACATGTATCAATAAAGTTGCACTAGATAATTTCTTCAAAATATATGCCAGTTTTTAAAGATAATCCGTTTTCTAGTTAAATCACTTACTTTTCCCCCTACTGCCGTTTTAAAATGTCTGTGTAGCTCCGCCCCTTTTTCATCATCCATGACATCATGAAAATCCTGTGTTCACTCTAATTGTTCTAAGTTACTCGTAACCCATTTTTGGCGCATGTGCAATGCGCCTATTGTACTCTGGACACTTTCTTTCCATTGCTTTGGCGTCAGTGTTGTGTAGGGGCCACATTAGAGCTAGCATTGTTAATTTTTTTGTTTATTGTAAATCAGGTTGCAATATTTTGGGGACAGGACACAAGGCACGGTTCTTAGATTGAACTATATAGGGGCATATATTACCTTCATTAGTTTGTGCTATATTTGTGAAGGAGCACATTGGTATTTAGGGGTCAGCATCATTGACTAGATCTCAGTAGTTGGGACACTCAGTCTAATGCAACATTAATGGCTAAAGGAAATCCTCCAGTTGGCATTATTGGAGAGGTGGCAGGCTGGGATTGGCATTATGCTTTGTTAGTAATTGGGAGATAAAAATTGGCTTTTATTGGGCATGGGAAACCATAAAGACAACAATATTTGGAATCTCTTATTATCTATATATCAGCAATTTGTGTTGTGTAAATTCAGATGCCGGTGATCTGGGCTATAGACAGCTGTAAATGTCATCGCTCTGATACAAAGATGGTACCAGGCTAGTACGCTGTCCTGTGATCTGTCAGCTTCACAGCTAATACCTGAAAGAGAAACCAATGAGTCCATTATTCTTATAAAAAAAAGACTAGAATAATGGACTCATTGATTTATATGATGATGATCAAAAAATCTACATTAAAAAGATGCCCAAAGTGAAAGACCTGTTTCCCTGTGAATCAGAGTAAAAGCAAACAGAACGGAAGCAGATTTTAGAGATAACGTTCAGGTTCCCAGGCTGCCTGCTCTCCAATAATGCCAACTGGTGGATTTCCTTTAGCCAATAATGTTGCATTAGACTGAGTGCCCCAACTACAGAGATCTAGTCAATGATGCTGACCCCTAAATACCGATGTGCTCCTTCACAAATATAGCACAAACTATTGAAGGTAATATGTGCCCCTATATAGTTAAATCTAAGGACCGTGCCTTGTGTCCTGTCCCCAAAATATTGCAACCTGATTTACAATAAACAAAAAAACATTAACAATGCTAGCTCTAATGTGGTCCCTACACAACACTGACGCCAAAGCAATGGAAAGAAAGTGTCCAGAGTACAATAGGCGCATTGCGCATGCGCGAAAAATGGGTTACGAGTAACTTAGAACAATTAGAGTAAACACAGGATTTTCATGATGTCACGGATGATGAAAAAGGGGCGGAGCTACAGACATTTTTAAATGGCAGCAGGGGGAAAAGTAAGTGATTTAACTGGAAAACTGATTATCTTTAAAAACTGACATATAATTTGAAAAAACGATATAGGGCAACTTTGATACATATTAAAACTACTTTTGTGTTGACTGTCCCTTTTAAGGCATTAAATACTGTGTGCATATATTGGAGAATCACAGGAAAGCTGTTTAACTGAACACATACATGCAGAGTTCTGAATATATTAATATATTTGCAGGAGGATTTTTCAGCTATGACAACTTGTAGCAGTGAATAGTTATAAAGTTCTGAGTATGATGCTGTTGTAGCATATAGAGAGTGATTATAACCAAATGCATACTTGTAATTTAGAATAAGTTCAGAGTTTGCTAAGTAGCAAAGTCCAGGAAACAAAATGGGAATTATATGGATACTTGCGAATTAGATGATTTTAAGCTTAGCTTAAAGGAAAGGCTGTAGTTTGAATATGCTGGTAAAATCCATACTGGAACAGTCATAGACCTCCGTTGTTCTGGAACAAAACTTCAAAGCTAATGCAATGCACATTAGGCCTGAGATGATTTAAAAAGAGGCTGAGGAAATCAGGTGCATGAATGATTAATTAATTTGGCAGGTAAGTTGAATGCAGATACTCCCCAAACAGTATGATTGTCAGTAGCAGGGAAGGCAGACTAAAAGGGACAGTGATATCAGGCAGGCATATGTTACACAAATGTCGAAAAATTGGAGGGTTTGGATCAAAAGAGGGTGGTCAACAGTATCAAAGGCTGCGGACAGATCAAGGAGGATAAGCAGAGAGAAGTGGCCTTTTGATTTTGCTGTAAGTAGGTCGTTGGGTAACCTTAACGATTGCTGTTTCTGTCGAGTGATGGGGACAAAATTCAGTTTGCAGTGGGTCAAGGAGGGAGTTTAATGTAAGGAAATGGGATAGGCGTGTATATACTAGCTTTTCGAGAAGTTTTGAGGCAAGAGGGAGTAGGGAAATAGGGTGGTAGTTGGATGGGGAGGTTAGCTCGCGTTCGCATTGCTGGGAAACATTGAGCTCAAAAGAGCATGCTTCCATAGGCTCCAATAGGAGCCTAGTTCTGATGCAGTCAGAGACTGCATCAGAACCTAAGCACAGCGAAGGGGGTAAACTAGCACAGTGATGGCAGCAACTATGAATATATATGTTTATAATTATATACAGGTGGCCCTCGTTTTACAACGGTTCAATTTACACCGTTTCAGAATAACAACCTTTTTTTCCAGTCATGTGACTGCTATTGAAAAGCATTGAGAAGCAGTGCATTTATTAAAATAGCCAGTAGGTGGAGCTGTCCGCTTGTGTTGCAGCAAAGCCAAGCAAGCTGAAATTAATCAGTTTAACCAGACCTGAGCTATCGAACAGATTTCAAAGGAACAAGATCTTCCTGTCTATAAATCAGTCCAGATTGGAATGCATAGAAATAACTGTTTGCTGAAAAATGCAAGTCGAGTCTGTGTTATGTGATTATTTTATTAGGTTCATAATGCTGTTTAGCAAATGTTTTTGTTAATTTAACTTAGTTTAATTATATATTCTGTGTTGTGTGATTATTTTATTAGGTTTATAAAGATGTTTAGCATTTAAAGTCTTCATTTCAAAGCTTTAAAAATAATGTATTAGGTGTTACTTATGACAATTTTGGGAGGGGCCTGGAACCTATCTCCCTCACTTCCAATTGACTTACATTATAAACTGGGTTTCAATTTACAATGGTTTCGATTTACAACCATTCCTTCTGGAACCTAACCCCGGCGTAAACTGAGGGCTACCTGTACATATATATTTGTGTTAATATGTGTATATACATATATTTACTGGGAACACACAGTTCCCATAGACCACAATGTAAAGCACTTTTCTCCAACATAGGTGTGTCCGGTCCACGGCGTCATCCTTACTTGTGGGATATTCTCTTCCCCAACAGGAAATGGCAAAGAGCCCAGCAAAGCTGGTCACATGATCCCTCCTAGGCTCCGCCTACCCCAGTCATTCTCTTTGCCGTTGTACAGGCAACATCTCCACGGAGATGGCTTAGAGTTTTTTAGTGTTTAACTGTAGTTTTTATTATTCAATCAAGAGTTTGTTATTTTGAAATAGTGCTGGTATGTACTATTTACTCAGAAACAGAAAAGAGATGAAGATTTCTGTTTGTATGAGGAAAATGATTTTAGCAACCGTCACTAAAATCCATGGCTGTTCCACACAGGACTGTTGAGAGCAATTAACTTCAGTTGGGGGAACAGTGAGCAGTCTCTTGCTGCTTGAGGTATGACACATTCTAACAAGACGATGTAATGCTGGAAGCTGTCATTTTCCCTATGGGATCCGGTAAGCCATGTTTATTACGATTGTAAATAAGGGCTTCAAAAAGGGCTTATTAAGACTGTAGACTTTTTTTGGGCTAAATCGATTGATTATTAACACATATTTAGCCTTGAGGAATCATTTTATCTGGGTATTTTGATATAATAATATCGGCAGGCACTGTTTTAGACACCTTATTCTTTAGGGGCTTTCCCAAAGCATAGGCAGAGCCTCATTTTCGCGCCGGTGTTGCGCACTTGTTTTTGAGAGGCATGGCATGCAGTCGCATGTGAGAGGAGCTCGGATACTTAGAAAAGACTTTCTGAAGGCGTCATTTGGTATCGTATTCCCCTTGGGGCTTGGTTGGGTCTCAGCAAAGCAGATACCAGGGACTGTAAAGGGGTTAAAGTTCAAAACGGCTCCGGTTCCGTTATTTTAAGGGTTAAAGCTTCCAAATTTGGTGTGCAATACTTTTAAGGCTTTAAGACACTGTGGTGAAAATTTGGTGAATTTTGAACAATTCCTTCATGTTTTTTCGCATTTGCAGTAAAAAAGTGTGTTCAGTTTAAAATTTAAAGTGACAGTAACGGTTTTATTTTAAAACGTTTTTTGTACTTTGTTATCAAGTTTATGCCTGTTTAACATGTCTGAACTACCAGATAGACTGTGTTCTGAATGTGGGGAAGCCAGAATTCCTATTCATTTAAATAAATGTGATTTATGTGACAATGACAATGATGCCCAAGATGATTCCTCAAGTGAGGGGAGTAAGCATGGTACTGCATCATTCCCTCCTTCGTCTACACGAGTCTTGCCCACTCAGGAGGCCCCTAGTACATCTAGCGCGCCAATACTCCTTACTATGCAACAATTAACGGCTGTAATGGATAATTCTGTCAAAAACATTTTAGCCAAAATGAACACTTATCAGCGTAAGCGCGACTGCTCTGTTTTAGATACTGAAGAGCATGACGACGCTGATATTAATATTTCTGAAGGGCCTCTAACTCAGTCTGATGGGGCCAGGGAGGTTTTGTCTGAGGGAGAAATTACTGATTCAGGGCATATTTCTCAACAAGCTGAACCTGATGTGATTGCTTTTAAATTTAAGTTGGAACATCTCCGCATTCTGCTTAAGGAGGTATTATCCACTCTGGATGATTGTGACAAGTTGGTCATCCCAGAGAAACTATGTAAAATGGACAAGTTCCTAGAGGTGCCGGGGCTCCCAGAAGCTTTTCCTATACCCAAGCGGGTGGCGGACATTGTTAATAAAGAATGGGAAAGGCCCGGTATTCCTTTCGTCCCTCCCCCCATATTTAAAAAATTGTTTCCTATGGTCGACCCCAGAAAGGACTTATGGCAGACAGTCCCCAAGGTCGAGGGAGCGGTTTCCACTTTAAACAAACGCACCACTATACCCATAGAGGATAGTTGTGCTTTCAAAGATCCTATGGATAAAAAATTAGAAGGTTTGCTTAAAAAGATGTTTGTTCAGCAGGGTTACCTTCTACAACCAATTTCATGCATTGTCCCTGTCGCTACAGCCGCATGTTTCTGGTTCGATGAGCTGATAAAGGCGGTCGACAGTGATTCTCCTCCTTATGAGGAGATTATGGACAGAATCAATGCTCTCAAATTGGCTAATTCTTTCACCCTAGACGCCACTTTGCAATTGGCTAGGTTAGCGGCTAAGAATTCTGGGTTTGCTATTGTGGCGCGCAGAGCGCTTTGGTTGAAATCTTGGTCGGCTGATGCGTCTTCCAAGAACAAGCTACTTAACATTCCTTTCAAGGGGAAAACGCTGTTTGGCCCTGACTTGAAAGAGATTATCTCGGATATCACTGGGGGTAAGGGCCACGCCCTTCCTCAGGATCGGCCTTTCAAGGCAAAAAATAAACCTAATTTTCGTCCCTTTCGTAGAAACGGACCAGCCCAAGGTGCTACGTCCTCTAAGCAAGAGGGTAATACTTCTCAAGCCAAGCCAGCTTGGAGACCAATGCAAGGCTGGAACAAGGGAAAGCAGGCCAAGAAACCTGCCACTGCTACCAAGACAGCATGAAATGTTGGCCCCCGATCCGGGACCGGATCTGGTGGGGGGCAGACTCTCTCTCTTCGCTCAGGCTTGGGCAAGAGATGTTCTGGATCCTTGGGCGCTAGAAATAGTCTCCCAAGGTTATCTTCTGGAATTCAAGGGACTTCCCCCAAGGGGGAGGTTCCACAGGTCTCAGTTGTCTTCAGACCACATAAAAAGACAGGCATTCTTACATTGTGTAGAAGACCTGTTAAAAATGGGAGTGATTCATCCCGTTCCATTAAGAGAACAAGGGATGGGGTTCTACTCCAATCTGTTTATAGTTCCCAAAAAAGAGGGAACGTTCAGACCAATCTTAGATCTCAAGATCTTAAACAAGTTTCTCAAGGTTTCATCGTTCAAGATGGAAACCATTCGAACTATTCTTCCTTCCATCCAGGAAGGTCAATTCTTGACCACGGTGGATTTAAAGGATGCGTATCTACATATTCCTATCCACAAGGAACATCATCGGTTCCTGAGGTTCGCATTCCTGGACAAACATTACCAGTTCGTGGCGCTTCCTTTCGGATTAGCCACTGCTCCAAGGATTTTCACAAAGGTACTAGGGTCCCTTCTAGCTGTGCTAAGACCAAGGGGCATTGCTGTAGTACCTTACTTGGACGACATTCTGATTCAAGCGTCGTCCCTTCCTCAAGCAAAGGCTCACACGGACATTGTCCTGGCCTTTCTCAGATCTCACGGATGGAAAGTGAACGTGGAAAAGAGTTCTCTATCTCCGTCAACAAGGGTTCCCTTCTTGGGAACAATAATAGACTCCTTAGAAATAAGGATTTTTCTGACAGAGGCCAGAAAAACAAAACTTCTAGACTCTTGTCGGATACTTCATTCCGTTCCTCTTCCTTCCATAGCTCAGTGCATGGAAGTGATCGGGTTGATGGTAGCGGCAATGGACATAGTTCCTTTTGCACGCATTCATCTAAGACCATTACAACTGTGCATGCTCAGTCAGTGGAATGGGGACTATACAGACTTGTCTCCGAAGATACAAGTAAATCAGAAGACCAGAGACTCACTCCGTTGGTGGCTGTCCCTGGACAACCTGTCACGAGGGATGACATTCCGCAGACCAGAGTGGGTCATTGTCACGACCGACGCCAGTCTGATGGGCTGGGGCGCGGTCTGGGGATCCCTGAAAGCTCAGGGTCTTTGGTCTCGGGAAGAATCTCTTCTACCGATAAATATTCTGGAACTGAGAGCGATATTCAATGCTCTCAAGGCTTGGCCTCAGCTAGCGAGGGCCAAGTTCATACGGTTTCAATCAGACAACATGACAACTGTTGCGTACATCAACCATCAGGGGGGAACAAGGAGTTCCCTGGCGATGGAAGAAGTGACCAAAATCATTCTATGGGCGGAGTCTCACTCCTGCCACCTGTCTGCTATCCACATCCCAGGAGTGGAAAATTGGGAAGCGGATTTTCTGAGTCGTCAGACATTGCATCCGGGGGAGTGGGAACTCCATCCGGAAATCTTTGCCCAAGTCACTCAGCTGTGGGGCATTCCAGACATGGATCTGATGGCCTCTCGTCAGAACTTCAAAGTTCCTTGCTACGGGTCCAGATCCAGGGATCCCAAGGCGGCTCTAGTGGATGCACTAGTAGCACCTTGGACCTTCAAACTAGCTTATGTGTTCCCGCCGTTTCCTCTCATCCCCAGGCTGGTAGCCAGGATCAATCAGGAGAGGGCGTCGGTGATCTTGATAGCTCCTGCGTGGCCACGCAGGACTTGGTATGCAGATCTGGTGAATATGTCATCGGCTCCTCCTTGGAAGCTACCTTTGAGACGAGACCTTCTTGTTCAGGGTCCGTTCGAACATCCGAATCTGGTTTCACTCCAGCTGACTGCTTGGAGATTGAACGCTTGATCTTATCGAAGCGAGGGTTCTCAGATTCTGTTATCGATACTCTTGTTCAGGCCAGAAAGCCTGTAACTAGAAAGATTTACCACAAAATTTGGAAAAAATATATCTGTTGGTGTGAATCTAAAGGATTCCCTTGGGACAAGGTTAAGATTCCTAGGATTCTATCCTTCCTTCAAGAAGGATTGGAAAAAGGATTATCTGCAAGTTCCCTGAAGGGACAGATTTCTGCCTTGTCTGTGTTACTTCACAAAAAGCTGGCCGCTGTGCCAGATGTTCAAGCCTTTGTTCAGGCTCTGGTTAGAATTAAGCCTGTTTACAAACCTTTGACTCCTCCTTGGAGTCTCAATTTAGTTCTTTCAGTTCTTCAGGGGGTTCCGTTTGAACCCTTGCATTCCGTTGATATTAAGTTATTATCTTGGAAAGTTTTGTTTTTAGTTGCAATTTCTTCTGCTAGAAGAGTTTCAGAATTATCTGCTCTGCAGTGTTCTCCTCCTTATCTGGTGTTCCATGCAGATAAGGTGGTTTTACGTACTAAACCTGGTTTTCTTCCAAAAGTTGTTTCTAACAAAAACATTAACCAGGAGATTATCGTACCTTCTCTATGTCCGAAACCAGTTTCAAAGAAGGAACGTTTGTTGCACAATTTGGATGTTGTTCGCGCTCTAAAATTCTATTTAGATGCTACAAAGGATTTTAGACAAACATCTTCCTTGTTTGTTGTTTATTCCGGTAAACGGAGAGGTCAAAAAGCAACTTCTACCTCTCTCTCTTTTTGGATTAAAAGCATCATCAGATTGGCTTACGAGACTGCCGGACGGCAGCCTCCCGAAAGAATCACAGCTCATTCCACTAGGGCTGTGGCTTCCACATGGGCCTTCAAGAACGAGGCTTCTGTTGATCAGATATGTAGGGCAGCGACTTGGTCTTCACTGCACACTTTTACCAAATTTTACAAGTTTGATACTTTTGCTTCTTCTGAGGCTATTTTTGGGAGAAAGGTTTTGCAAGCCGTGGTGCCTTCCATTTAGGTGACCTGATTTGCTCCCTCCCTTCATCCGTGTCCTAAAGCTTTGGTATTGGTTCCCACAAGTAAGGATGACGCCGTGGACCGGACACACCTATGTTGGAGAAAACAGAATTTATGTTTACCTGATAAATTACTTTCTCCAACGGTGTGTCCGGTCCACGGCCCGCCCTGGTTTTTTTAATCAGGTCTGATAATTTATTTTCTTTAACTACAGTCACCACGGTACCATATGGTTTCTCCTATGCAAATATTCCTCCTTAACGTCGGTCGAATGACTGGGGTAGGCGGAGCCTAGGAGGGATCATGTGACCAGCTTTGCTGGGCTCTTTGCCATTTCCTGTTGGGGAAGAGAATATCCCACAAGTAAGGATGACGCCGTGGACCGGACACACCGTTGGAGAAAGTAATTTATCAGGTAAACATAAATTCTTTTTTCAGTGTCCTTTTTCTTTCCTATGACATGGAGAGTCCACAGCGTCATTCCAATTACTAGTCGGATATTCAACTCCTGGCCAGCAGGAGGAGGCAAAGAGCACCCCAGCAAAGCTGTTAAGTGTAACTTCCTTTACCCATAATCCCCAGTCATTCTCTTTGCCTCTGTCAATGGAAGATGTGCGAAGTTGGTGTCTGAAGATATTTAATCCTTTAATGGGTACTTTTCCCTGCAAGCAAGGATTGGGGTCTAGCTGTGTCCATGTCAATCTCTTGAGTAAGAGTAGTGGTGGCTTTTAGTATCTAGAAGGCGACGAGGTAGTCTTTGCTTTACTTCTAACACTTTGCTACCCCTTTTATAGAAAACCAGGGTTGGTTACTCTGTATTTTCTTTCTCTTCAGGTCCTTGTCAGTGAGCAGATGAGGCTGACACACCTGATTGTGCTGTGACTATTCAACAGCTGAAGACCCTGGAGGGTAAGTCCTTTTATTTATATTTAACAGATAGATATCATGGACAAGGACTGGGATATTCAGGAACCTGGTGGGACCTGCTTCCTTCCAAAAGGGGTCTACCTTTCATCTGTCTGTTAAGCTTTAGACATGTTGCGGCTGAGTAGGTATCTGGGTTTTTTGATCCAGAGACAGGGAAGTTGCTGCCTCTATTACCGGGCTATTTTAATAATCGGTGCCTGGTTTATGGTGGGTGAGATAGGGTATCTTTCTATCCCTGGATACTCGTTTTTACGGACCGTGTGGTGCTTATGATGGGCACTTTATTTATAAGCATGTTAGTTCACAGTACTACTGAATAAAATGTGGTTTCTGAAGTTGCTTTTTTTCGCGCACTTACGTTTTGGCGCAGCTAAAATTTCTAAGACGTTCAGGAGTCCCAGACTGTTATACTGGTGATCCCTTTGCCTTTCGCGATCATGGTATTGAGACCATTTCGCGTGCTGGGGAGTATTTAGTCAGATTGGCAATTTATGATGATTGTTTGGCGGATTTTTGCCGGTATGTCTTTTAGAAGTTCCGTCATTGTGGGCAGTTACTATAGCGCAGCCATGTTTATTTCACAATGCAGTATAGCACAATGGAAAGTAAAAAGCAGAAGAAGGCGCCACAATAGTGCACATCAGTGTGACTAGGTCTTTACGCACGCAGTATATGATCGTACTTACAAAATTAAAAGCACTTGATAAGTGCGACAAATACCTCCTGGACCTTTAGCAGCTGTCCAGATTGCTGTCCTCACGAAGTATAGCAGATCTCCAGCGGAACCATACAACCTGGACACCAGTAGATCACGTCCTTGAGCAACTTCCTCCACTGTAAGCGTTTAGGAATTTCAATACCCCTGGAACTCGCTGTAAATCTATCTATATACACTGCAGGCAGGGTGACCATCAGCAGGCATCAAACAGAAGCAGGAAGAATACAAAATGGCAACCGCATTCACAACAACTGGGAAAAAAAGAGGCGGGGTCACAATGAATCAATTGTGACCCTACCTCTTTTTTTCCTTTTGTTGTGAAGTGGGCTGCGGTTGCCATTTTGTATTCTTCCTGCTTCTGTTTGATGCCAGCTGATGGTCACTCTGCCTGTAGTGTATACTGATAGATTTACAGCGTGTTCCAGGGGTATAGAAATTACCAAACGCTTACAGTGGAGTAAGTTGCTCAAGGACGTGATATACTGGTGTCCAGGTTGTATGGTTCCGTGGGAGACCTGCTATACTTCGTGAGGACAGCAATCTGGACAGCTGCTAAAGGTCCAGGAGGCATTTGTGGCACTTATCAAGTGCTTTTTATTTTGTAAGTACGATCATATACTGCGTGAGTGAAGACCTAGTCACACTGATGTGCACTTCTGCTTTTTCCTTTCCATAGATCCGTTGTACTTGCCCTCAAGTGTTTGGAAGAAGCTTGCAGCCTTGGGTCCGATATATCTGAAGATTCCTTGTGAAGACTTTACGTCTAGTCTACAGATCTTTTCATCATATATGAACTATCCTCCTAAAAGTAATATCGTTGCTGTTGGGTATTTACTTTGTTGTGATACCTGTTTTATTCCAGCTGTAGATTGATGATACTGCATCAGTATTTACTTTTCACTTGTTTTACTGCACTGTATTATTAGCATCTCTATATATAACATATATCAATTAATTTTTTCTGGTTGTTCACGATACAACCAGATATATTTTGTCACATTAGTGCAATTATCACATATCTTGACACTATTCTAGGCGCATCAACTCTTATATTTATTTCAGTATAGCACAATGCTGATGCAATCCGCAGCTGTTTGTTAGTATAATCTCTTACATAGCGATGATGGCATGGATAATAGCGCAGCGCTGATGCTATCCGCAGCTATTTGTAAGTAAGATTTCTTATATAGAGATGGCATGGAGTATAGTGCAGTGTTATCTGTTCTAAAAGAGGTGGCTATGTGCTAGGTTTTCCCTGCCTTACTTTCGTTTCTCAGCAGATTTTGTACTTTAAAGTAGAGATCCAGGCTGCCTGAAACAGCTCAGGTTAAATCAGAGGTGAAGATGTACTTTTCTTTTTTTCTGTAAGGGCTTAATAGCTCCTGCATGGCGTTGCAGTATCTGCTTCATGGATCGGGTGAAGATATCATCTCTTTCTCTTTTGGAGGTTGCTTCTGAGGAAGGATCTTCTATTTTGGGGTCCCTTCCCCTTCCAAATCTAGATTCTCTGAAGCCGACTGTTTGGAGATTGAACGCCTAGTTTTGGCTAGGCGTGGTTTTTCTAAAAGAGTCTTGGATTCTATGCTTCAGGCTCGTAAGCCTGTTTCTTGTAAGATTTACCATTAGGTATGGCACAAATACCTGTATTGGTGTGAATCCAAGGGTTTTCTCTTGGAGTTGGGTGAGTTTTTCCTCGCATTCTGTCTTTTCTTCAGGAGGGCCTGGAGAAGGGTTTGTCAGTCAGTTCTCTGATGGGTCTGATTTCTGCTCTATCTATCCTTTGGCAGATTTGCCAGATGTTCAATCTTTTGTACAGGCCTTGGTCAGAGTCAGGCCTGTGTTTGAACCTGTTGCTCCTACCTGGAGTCTTAACCTGGTTCCTAAGTTTTGCAGCAGGCTCCGTTTGAGCCTATGCATTTGGTTGATATTGTTATCACAGATAGTTTTGTTTCTACTTGCTTTTGCGTCTGTTTGCAGAGTTTCCAAGCATTTGCTTGCAGTGTGTATTTGTTTTCCTTGTTTTTCATGCAGATAAGGCGGTGCTTTGTACTAAATTAGGGTTTCTCCCTAAGGTGGTATCAGATCGAAACATTAATCAGGAAATTGTTGTTCTTCCTTTTTGTCCTAATCCTTCTTCTCATAAGGAACGTCCTTTGCATAACTTGGATGTTGTGCATGCTCTAAAGTTTTACCTATAAGCTACTAAAGATTTTCAGCAATCTTCTGCCCTGTTTGTTGTTTTCTCTGGAAAGCGTTAGGGTTAGAAGGCCACTTCTACTACTCTTTCCCTCTGGTTAAGAACTATTTTTGTTTGGTTTATGAGACTGCTGGACAGCAGCCTCCTGAGAGAATTACGGCTCATTCCACTAGGGCTGACTCCTCTTCTTGGGTTTTCAAAATTGAAGCTTCTGTGGAACAGATTTGCAAGGCGGCTTCATGGTCCTCTTTACATGCCTCTACAAATTTGACTCTTTTGCCTCTGCTGCGGCTTCTTTTGGGAGAAAGGTTATTTGAGCGATGGTGCCTTCTGTTTAGGTCCTACTGCCTTGTTCTCCCTCCCTTTTCATTCCGTGTCCTCTAGCTTTGGTATTGGTTCCCACTAGTAATTGGAATGATGTTGTGGACTCTCCATGTCTTAGGAAAGAAAACAAAATTTATGCTTACCTGATAAATTTCTTTCTTTCCGAACATGGAGAGTCCACTACCCCGCCCTCATTTTAATTATAATTCAGCAGTTTTTTTTTTTTTAAATAATTTTTATTCATTCCAACAGATATAAACAGTTAAATTCAACATACGTTTTCAGGCGCAGAAAAAAGAAAAGCAAAGAAAACAGTAATATACAAAATAGTGACAAAATATAAATGCATTTTCAGAAGCAATATTATGCCTAGTATACTGCTAACGAGAGGGGGAAAAAAAAAAAAGAACACCTCTCTGGTATATATGAACCATGAACCTCTCATTCTGTTAAATTAATTAACCTTCCGTATTCTTTGTAATTTATCTATTGGTAAATATTTTTTAGTTTTCTACACACAAAACAAACAAAGAAAAAAGGGGAAAAAAAGGGGGAGGAAAAAATAAAAAATAAAATAAATAAATAGGGGGGAAAAAAAGGAGAATTCCCCCGCCACCCTACCAAGCACCAAGCAATACCAGCTCTGAATTCCTAAATGGGAAAAATATCAGTTCGATTTCAGTTATCGAGTATCCCTTAATGAAAGCCGACCATTTAAAAAATAATTTTTTATTGTCTTCTTCGTTATCAATATTAGTGTCTCTCTGCTCAATCATGCATTGTTTCTTCAAGCAGTTTCTAACTTCTAATATTGTGGGGGTCTTGCGATTCTTCCAATACTTGAATATCAAATATCTAGCTGCTAAGATTGTGAGAGTAATTAATTTTTCCTGGGATTGTTGCCCTTCACTTTGTTGTATACAAAATATAATCTGTGTCAATGTGAGAACCAGAGGGGTAGCCACCAGACTGTTATTGAGCCAGAATTCTACTTTATACCAAAATTGGCGTGTTTTTGGGCAGTTCCAGATCATATGCACCAGATCTGCTGCTGCAAGGGAGCATTTTGGGCACTTACTAAAATCCAGATTGTGTATTTTATACCCTAGGTCTGGAGTAAAATATGCTCTATGTAGCATCTTAACGTGCGCTTCTCTCCAGGTAGCGGAGAGAGTGGCCTGGGTTACCCTGCTAATTGATTTTTGTATGAATTTTAAGTCTATGGGATCAGAGAAGGTTAGCCTGTTCCAGTCCACCACCAGTTGTTCTAGTAAAGGGATTCCTTTAATAGTATTTAGGAATGTGTAGCAGGGGGTAATAGAGAAACAGCCAACCTTTATCAGT
This sequence comes from Bombina bombina, assembly GCF_027579735.1. Lineage (NCBI taxonomy): Eukaryota > Metazoa > Chordata > Amphibia > Anura > Bombinatoridae > Bombina > Bombina bombina. Next base: position 479,869,868 of record NC_069501.1, read on the forward strand.
GTCAGCCAGTTTTCCATTCCCAGAATCCAAGGCCAGCCTGCGTTCCTAAGCAGTTCTGAGGCATAATGTCTAACTTGGAGGTATGCGAAGAACTCCTTATTTGATAAGTTAAATTCATTTTTTAATTCTTTGAAAGTTTTTACATTATTTGATTCCATCTTAACAAGTTGCTGAACTTTTTCAAGTCCAAGATGGGACCATTTGTCATAAATGGCTGATTCCAAACCAGGTTGAAATTTTGGGTTCCCTTTTATTGGTAAGTGTTGAGAAGCATTACAATTGATTTTCAATATGGCCCCAATTTTCCACCATGCTTTTATGGGATTCAGAATGGTTTTAAGCTTCTTAATTTCAGGGGGTAATATTTTGGGTTCACAATGAGCCAGCCCTACTGGGAGAAATGGATGACATATGTTAACTTCTAACAGTATATTTGTGACATAATTTTTAGAATGAAACCAATCTGTTACAGTTCGTGCAAGGAAAGCCAAATTATATTGTCTACTATCCGGCAAAGCTAAATCTCCGAGTTCTTTTGCTAAAGATAATTTTGTTAAGGAAATCCTCGACTTCTTCCCCTGCCAGATGAAATTTCCAACTGCCCTGTTGATTAATCGAATATCCTTTTCAAAGATTATTAATGGAGTATTTTGCATGATATATAAAAGTTTCGGTAGAAGGATCATTTTATAGAGTGCTATTCTACCAGATAGTGAGATTGGTAAATTTTTCCAAGTTTTCAACCTCTCGCAAATATTTGTCAGAATTGGTGTTATATTACATTTATAAAGATCAGTGAATTTAACTGGAATTATAATTCCTAGGTATTTAAATGATTCAGAGACCACTTTAAACGGGCTATCTTTAATTGAATCGATATTTTTTCTAAGCCAAAATATCTCAGATTTGGATGTATTTACATTGTACCCGGAGAAGGAGCCAAATTGGTCAATTATACTTAGAAGTTTAGGTATATTTACCTTTGTATTTGCAATATACAGAAGTATATCATCTGCATATAATGCGACTTTCATTTCGTGTTCACCTATTCTAATGCCCTCCATACATTGTCTAATCTTTATTGCTAAGGATTCTATGGCTATATCAAAAAGAAGGGGGGACAGAGGACAACCCTGGCGCGTTCCTCTCTCAATCACAATGTCAGGTGATAATAAGTTGTTAACTATCAGTCTCGTATGGGGACATATATAAAGGTTCTTTATAAAGTTAAGGAAATTGTCCTTAAACCCAAACTTAGCTAAAGAAGTGAACATGTGACTGAAATAGACTGAGTCAAAGGCTTTTGCCGCATCAATTGCAACTATTGCAAAATCCGTGGTGTCCTCTGTCCCCCCCCCTCGAGTCTGAAAATATTCTGTTATCAACAGAACTTCGCGAATTTTGGAGGCAGAGTTTCGATGATGGATAAACCCTGCTTGATCATTATGAATGATATACGGAAGAGCACTTTGAAGCCTGCGTGCTAAAATTGAAGCAAGAATCTTATATTCTGAATTTAAGAGAGCTATAGGACGATAAGAGTCCATGTGAGCGGGGTCTTTGCCTCCCTTAAGAAGTAATGTTGTGAAAGAGGCAGAGAAATCAGATGGTAAAGTTTTGCCATTAATATAAAGATCATTATATAGAATACACAAGTGAGGAACTATCTCTTGAGTTAATATCTTATATACCTCATTAGGAATCCCATCTGGACCTGCTACTTTATTCACTGATAATTCAGAGATCGTTTTCCTGACTTCTTCGCCAGAGATCGGACCATTTAATATGGTATTTATTTCCGTTGTAACAGAGGGGCAATTTATTCTGCTCCAAAATTTCTCGGACTGATTTTCATCAGTAATTTTTGCAGAGTAAAGATCCCTGTAGTATTTTGTAAATGCCTCTAGGATGTCTTCTGATTTTATGAGAGTCTTCCCTGTATTAAGGATTTTTTCAATGAGGGGTGGCTTATTCTCTCCCTTAACTAGCTTGGCTAATAATTTGCCGGATTTATTCCCGAACCGATACAATTTAGCCTGAAACCTCAGTTCCCTCTGTGATTCCAAAAGTAGTGCTAAAGCATCTTTTTCGCTTTTGGCTCTAATGTATTTGGCCCAATAAAAAGGTGTTTTCTGCAATAAATAGCGATTATATGCATTGACCACCGAGTTTATGGCCTCCTTCTCCCTCTTTTTCAGTTTCTTTGATATCATAGCCGCGTATGCTGTTATTTCCCCTCTGAGGACTGCCTTTGCAGCTCCCCAGAAGATTTCCAAGCGGTCAGCATATTCAGAGTTAAAATGAATATATTCTTTAAATCTATCAATTAGATGTTTTTTGAATTTTGAATCATTAACCAAATAATATGGAAAAGTAAACCTCACAGTGGTGTTTATAAAACGGTTTAATTGTATTTCTAGTAAAATAGGAGAATGATCAGATAGAGCTATAGGTGTTATTCCTGCAGTAGTTTTCATTGTGCATAATCGGTCGTCTATTAGGAATAAGTCTATTCTAGAAAGCGTTTTATGCGCCTTAGACAGACAAGTATAGTCGCGTACATCAGGGTTTTGAATCCTCCAGATGTCTTTTACCGCTAAATTCTGAGTTATATTTTTAAACAGTTTTGTTTCAAGATTGTCCCTTTTATGTTTTATTTGTTTATTATCTTGCCGTAACCTGTCAAGGGGTGAATGTGGGGCCATATTGAAGTCTCCTCCTAACACCAAATACCCTTCTGAGTAAGTAAGTATGTTGGATTGTAGTATGTCCCAGAATTCGTAATCTAAGACATTAGGTGCATATATGTTACAGAAAGTAAACAGTTGATTTTGAATTTTAATTTTCAGCATTATAAATCTCCCCTCTGGGTCCCTTTTAGAGTGTATTATTTCAGATTCTAATCTCTTGCCAATCAGGATGGCTACCCCCCTTTTCCTCCTGATACTAGGAGAGGCAACCACCTCTCTTACCCAGGATCCCTTCATTTTTTTTATTTCTTCCATATTTAAATGAGTCTTTTGCAGAAATGCAAAATCTGCTTGCATTTTTCTCAGGTGGGAGACAATAGCTTTCCTTTTAATAGGAGTGGATATGCCTCCTATATTCCATGATACTAACTTAAATTTATCTAATCTCTTAGACATCTATCTACGAACACAAGGAACTGTGGCAGGGGTGGCGGGGTGGGGGGGGGTGGGGGGAGAAAGAGAGGAGGGGGGAGAGAGAGAGGGAAAAAAAAAAAAAAAAAAAAAGGATAAAAAAAAAAAATAGATAAATAATAAAATCTTGATTCGAGCCCAGAGGGGGAACTATCCCCTCTTCACCCTTAGCCTGAGAATAATCCTCTTCCAAGGCCTGCCTTATTTTATTAAACACCATACTTTACTTTGCCCAGGAGATACATTTAAAAAAAAGAAAAAAAAACAGTTCTGATATAATTTTATTCACGGCCACTTGCCTACGGCTCATCATACTTAAGACTCGGTGTCAGATAGAAATTTTTCAGCTTCTTGTGCATTCTCATAGAAATGCACTTTGTCCCTAACAGTTACCTTGAGTTTCGACGGGTATAGCAATGTTGCTTTATACCTTTTTTGTATTAGTTTTGTGCAAATTGGTGCCAATTCTCATCTTTTTATAGAAGTCTCAACTGAAAAATCTTGGAATAAGAGAATTTTAGCACCTTCAATACTGATTGGTTTTTTCCTGAATTGCTGAAGTATGTTAACTTTGTCTAGATAGTTCAGGAAACGTGCTATTACTGGTCTGGGTCTATTGTTAGCTTTGTTATCCATTGGGGATGGGCCTATTCTGTGCGCTCTCTCAATTATTATCTGAGTACTGGGCATTTCAAGAAGTTGAGCAAGTGTTTTTGTGATAAATAGAGTTAAATCTTCATATTTTTTGCCCTCAGGTATACCAATGATCCGAATGTTATTTCTTCGGGATCTGTTCTCGAGGTCTTCCATTCTTGTCTGCATTTTTTGGATCTTTGAATTTATTCCCTCTAGATTAGAGCTTTGTGAATTGGCAAGATCCTCGAGATCAGAAACCCTTTGTTCTACCTCCTGCATTCTATTTGAAAATTGTTTAATTTCCTGCGATAGTAAGGCAGACAGGCCCATTTATCAAGCTCCGTACGGAGCTTGAAGGGCCGTGTTTCTGGCGAGTCTTCAGACTCGCCAGAAACACAACTTATGAAGCAGCGGTCTAAAGACCGCTGCTTCATAACCCTGTCCGCCTGCTCTGAGCAGGCGGACAGGAATCGCCGGAAATCAACCTGATCGAATACGATCGGGTTGATTGACAGCTCCCTGCTGGCGGCGAGTCAGCAGGGGGCGGCGTTGCACCAGCAGCTCTTGTGAGCTACTGGTGCAATGTTAAATGCAGAGAGCGTATTGCTCTCCGCATTTAGCGAGGTCTTGCGGACCTGATCCGCAGTGTCGGATCAGGTCCGCAAGCCCTTTGATAAATGGGCCCCAATGTCTTGTTTTATTTCCAACTTTAAAGTGTCAAACTTGGGGGTCAATGCTTCAGATATGTTAGTAACCAAGTTTTGCATATTGAAAACCTCACTTACTGGATTTATATTTGTTAGTGTGGAGTGCATATCTATTACATTTTCTAGAGTTCCTTTTGTCTTTTTGTCTTTGTGTCTGCTTGCCATGTTTGGAGAGGGAGTCTTAGAAATGTTTAAAAATCTATCCATGTGCCAGTGAAGGAAAAAAAGAAAAAAGAAAAAAAAAAAAAAAAAAAAGTGGGGAGGGGGGGAAGGGTATTTGTGAGGAATTATGTTGTGTGAAATGTGAACCCTGTGAAGGAAGGGGAAGGAAATGAAAATGCAATTGTGGAGTGTATTCGTGAACTTCAGTGGTTAAGGGTTGGCCCGCTCGGGGAGTTTTGTGAGACAAAAATGAATTAAGGGGTGTGAAGTGAGTTAATTTTAGATTATTCTAACCAAAAATGACAAGCTTGTGTTCAAGAACCTAATGTTCCTCTAGTATAGTCAAGGTTCCCTAATCAAGTCAGTTGAAATAAGCTTTAAGTCTCCTATTAATGCTATATCTGACCTTTCTTGTCTTTATAGGTGCACCATATCGTTATCAGCCTTACTAAGTATACTTTAATGAGAGATAGACTATGTCTAAGTTCTTCTAGTACCTATGCATATAGTTAGACAAAACAATGAAATAATGACAGGTTAATTTGACAGTGTTAATAAGCAATGATAGAAGAAAAACAACTAGTTAGTGATGCCTAAGGCAGGAAAGCATTAAATCAGGTTATGCTCTATATTTTGGGTCCTCAAAGCCTATACAATAATGCTACAAACAATATGTTTCAATTGCACTGAGAAACAGCCGTGCAACAATTTGATAAAGACAGCTGGTAACAGTGGCAGAGGTGGATTAATAGTGCATTACTTTACTCTATTTCCTTGTTCCTAAGAAAGAATTAAGAAAATTAAAATATGCTTTGGTGAGGTATACTTTAAATATTATTACCTCAGGACCCAGTATATATAATTGATCAAAGTATTCTTTTGCAGATAAGATAGCAGTAGATTAGTTTGCCCAGGTTAATACATTTAAAAAGGGTAGCTTAATTTTAAATATGGAACTAGTTGGTTACAATCCACCAGAGAACAAATGATTTCCTTAGAACTTATAGATTTACGTAACAAAACAAACAGCTCTATTACATAGGAAAGCATCCAGATGTTAGTTAACTAATTTACAAGCAAAGCAAGCACCAAGTGTCTAAGGAGATTGGAAACCCACTTCTTTGGGCAGAGAAGCGTCCGTTAGAATTTGTCAATTTTGTGTCCATTTAAAGCTTTCGTTTTAAGGACTTTATGTATTCTTTGTCTTTTTATATTACTTTTCTCCTAATTTCCACTTTCACCTTCTCCATTATTCCCCTTTCTTCATTATTATTATGATAAGGTATGGTTCTTTATAATTTTCCCAGATGCTTTAGTTGTGTCCCAGTTACTTTAATAGTTCTGCAATTTGAGAGACTTCCCCTCTTCTACAGCTCAAAACTTAAATGTCCCCAATGGAGTTCGCTTATGGTACTTACCCCCTCACTTACAGCAACTCAGCGACCTTACCATCTCTTGGCTCAGCCTGCAATGAGCCGGCCTCCTCTCACGCAGCACCGGTGGGAGAGGAGGACGCCGGCTAACAATCCACTGCAGACGGCCTTGCAGCAGCTCCAAAACGAGCGGGTGACTCCTCCAGCCTCTCAGTCAGTTTGACTCGGGACTTACCTCCTCCCGCGCAGCACCGGTGGGGGAGGAGGAAGATCAGACCTCTATCCGCGCACGGATCTGTAAGAGACTTCAGGGAGAGCGTCAGAGATCCTCTTGAGACGCGGTGAAAGGCGTGCTGCTCTTCATGCCGTTTGAAGGTGAGGGGGCAAAAGCAGAAGTTGTTCTTAGTCCCGCAGGGGGGGTGAGAAGAGGGGGTAATCTCTCCGAGCACAGTTCAGCTCGGTTCAGCTCCGGAGACAGTACAGCAACTTTTTAATCTGGGGCTGGACCCCTCTCTCACATTGTCCGCGGGAGAGGGGAAAAACAGCAAGGGGAAGAAAAAAAAATAAAAAAAAAATGCAGTCTTTTAAAGCGACTTGTATGCTTGATTTATTCTAGTTATGGATCTTCCCAGGATAAGGGATATTATCACAGTGGGATGAAGTTCCACTGTGTCTGTTCCGGTAGCGGTGGATCCTGCTGTCCGACAGCTACCCTAGTTTCCAGGGCTTGGCGCGAAGGTAACCGCCAACAGCTTCAAGGACTGGAGTGTACCTGCTCAGCCACCTGTGCTAAGCTCCTCCTCCAGAACAGCCTCTCCCCAGTTTTTTTTTTTTTTAGTAAACCTCAGTCACCTCTATACCCTTGTGTTTCTTCTTTTTCCATTTTCCTTCGGCTGAATGACTGGGGATTATGGGTAAGGGGAGTTACACTTAACAGCTTTGCTGGGGTGCTCTTTGCCTCCTCCTGCTGGCCAGGAGTTGAATATCCCACTAGTAATAGGAATGACATCATAGACTCTCCAAATTTAGCAGGTAAGCATAAATTTTGTTTTTTCCCCCCAACACCCCACTCCCGACAACTTTAGCCCCAAAATACTGCCTAGTAGTATCTTAATTTTTTTTAATAAAATACACTACACTGTATTTTGGGGGCATTTGGGGCACATTTCTAAAATTAACCAGAGATCTGATCTCTGGTTAATTCTATAAGCGCTAATTGCTACCGTAAACTCGCTGTAGCAATAACCAGCCACTTGTAATGGCTGATTAATTATCTAGCGCCTGCCTAATGGGCGCACAATAGATTAGTGCTCCACTTGTAATCTAGCCCTTAATATTTTTTTCAGTATTTAAAGGGTTTTTAAAAATGTTGATCTCTTAAATAACGTTTTTTTCTATGTCTTGCTATCTCACAGTAATTATATCACCTCTTTAACCTACTCTTACTCCATTTACTCATTCTGTCTCAGATGATGCAAAGCCAGCTCACCCTCCAATGTTAGAGCCCACTAGCCCAGCCCCGCCCCTACAAGATGGGGCACCTCATGAGCACCCGCCAACCTTGCGGCCTGTAGCTGAGAGCCGCTCAAATAAGAGATTAAAGACTTCATCTCGCGTGAATGGCTTGGCTTCCCCATCAGATGGAGTTGGAAGGAGAACCTCGGTACTTTTCCAGAAGACTAGAAATGGAGTGAAGAGTGCAGATGACCAAAGCCAACAACTTTTTCAAAGTGGAAGTGAAAGTGAAGACGACAGGACAACATTCACACAATCTAGAGGTAATCAAATCTTTATAGAGCTTCCTGTAATCTAATCCTTTTGCAGTCCTCCCAGTAATCATGCCCATATTATTAAAAGAACATTGAAATATGGCTCTGTGGTATTATGTATAAGTATAGGTTTTAATGAAAACAATCCTTGCTTTTAAAGGACCATCTTTGTGTGACAGTTTCCTTTTAATTTTCCTGTCCCCTGTATAATGTGAGTCACACATCAATCACAGACTCTATATAAGTATATACTGTGAATTTTTGCATGTGCATCAGAAAGTGTGCACAGTTTGATAATGGAAGTAAACTGGATTTTTTTTTTTAACTGTATGAATCTTGAAAGTTTAACTTAGAATACCAATGCAAAAAGTAAAATGGTATTTCACTCTTAAGCACTACCAGAGTCTAATACACTGGTTTGTTAGCTGCAAAGATAGACAGTCTCGTCCTTCATCTCTTTTCGGAGCTCCATTTATTCTTGTGAAACTTCAACACACCAAGATCTGGATCTTAGTGTGTTGCACTTTGACAAGAATAAATCCAGCGGCTGCCTTCTTCCACATTTGGCAAGGAGCGAGGCAACCCTGGACTATCGTTTCGGCCTTCTTTGGGCCTCCTCACATACATAATTAGAAAACTGTTAAAAAATTGATTAAAATTATCTGAGTTCTTTTTTGAGTTTGTTATTGTATGCCTGACCTTTTGTCTTTATCACAGGTGTAACAAATGGCTTCAATGTGCATGCAGAGAGTGGTTCCGATTCTGACAGTAGTTCTGGTTTCAGTCAGTTATCTGGCTTAGATTCCTGTGGGTAAGTTTTTAAACATTTAGGTTCAATGTAGTCACAATTTATTTTCTTCCTAAATGGAAAGAGTCCACAGCTGTATTCATTACTTTTGGGAAATAAGAACCTGGCCACCAGGAGGAGGCAAAGACACCCCAGCCAAAGGCTTAAATACTCCTCCCACTTCCCTCATCCCCCAGTCATTCTTTGCCTTTCGTCCCAGGAGGATGGCAGAGAAGTGTCAGAATTTTTTGTCTCTTATGGAGGGTAGTACTCTTCGACATGGGACAGGGGCTTTAAGTAATCCTATCAGTCTATCAGTAAGGGCCTGGATGAAAGTTAGAGTCCGGATATGCAGGGAGAGTCTTTCTGCGAAACCATCCCGACTCATATTAACAGCTCCACAAGCAATCAGTGTTGTCAAACTTCGTTTCTTTGCCTGCTTTCTTCTCTTAAGTCCATGGCGGAGGTCGCTGCTACTATTCGTCACACTTGAAGGGCCGTGTTCCTGTTCCACAGCGTAGATTCCGGTAAGATCGTTTAATTTTACTTCATCAGAATGTACTGTAACCTTTTGTTTCCCGTAAGGAACTATCTTGCAGGGCTTAAGTATATACTGTGTATGTGTGTGTGTGTGTGTGTGTGTATATATGTGTATATATATATATATATATATATATATATATATATATATATATATATATATATGTGTGTGTGTATATATGTGTGTATATATATATATATATATATGTGTGTGTGTATGTGTATATATATATATATATATATATATATATATATATATATGGCCTCAGTGAGGCTCTTTTGATACCTTGGAATCGAGGGTTAATATCTCCTGAGGGGGATTATTGAACGGGAGGGTTTTAGAACATAAGGGCCTTTGGTAGTGACGCGACTCTAGTTTGTATTTTGATGCTGTGAAGAATGCGAATTGGCCCGTTGACACAGGTCAATCAGTTATGTTCGATATGCCGTATTAGAGAGCCCTGTTCCTCGGGCTCGAGGAATCAGGGGTCTGCTGAGCCATCCACCTCTGGGGGTTCTGTCCTCCGAGAGGCGAGTTCCCTACTGTTCCCTACTACTACACGTGCAGGTTACCCAGATTATGTTTATCCCTCCTTACAGGGTGGCTTGTTCCCCCCGAAGGTTGCAGCTCATTTTCGCTTTCACATATTTTTGGCGATTATGCGTCTGCAAGGTCTAGACATTTATTTGCATTTGTGCTTGTGCCCGATTGTCCCGAGTCTACCGGCCTTGGGTGGGCCTATACAGTTCCCTGCGGGTGTAGCTGTCCCTGAAACTTGTGCTTTTCGTCACAGAATAGCGCATCTTTGCGTTTTACTCGGACACGTTTTTGAGTTATTAGAGGATCCTATCCTTAACTGATATGGGAATCCGCAGTATTATACTTCAAATGACTCACCTCATTAGACATGAGGGGATGACGTAATCTCCAAATTGTCTGCTTATGGAGATCTTTCTCAGTTTTTTGTTGGAAGATCAGGGTTCCGTGTGGCTGGTCCTGCGGGTATGCCTGTTTTCTTCCTGGGCGTTAACCTACGGGTTGCCTTATATTTTCTTTTATCCGGTTAGGATGTCTTTTATTTTTGATTATGTGTTTCCTTCGGGAACTTCTGGGATCAATTCTCTCTGGTTGCTTCTTTGGAAGTTTTGTTAAAGGACACGTTAGTCCTATGTTTGTCTGTTTTACCTTCCCCTCTGAGGGAGGATTTAGGCAACTTGACAGTTATGACCCCAGTTGCGGCTGGTCCTGCTGGGATTCAGATCTTCTGTCCTGTGGCTTATTCCGACATGTGGCGCCTGTTCTGCCTGGCTGGTCCGGTGGGGCGCTGAGTGCTCACAATTATTATTTGTGCGTTTTCTTGTTTTTCTTTACAAGTCCAGCTAAGCCCTCTAAAACGATTCGTATGGCAGGGAGGATTGTGTCAGTCTTTATTCAGCCTTAAATCTGGTTGATCGGGTCAGTGGAGTTCTGCTGCGTCATTATTTTTCTCCGATTTCATTGGGGCCTAGAGTTTCTTCCTCTCTTGGGAGGATTGGGAGCTTAGGGCCTCCTTACCGCCATTTTGGGCAGTTTGGCCTTCTAAGGCTCTGGAATTGTCCATGGACTTGTTCCTGCTGTGGTTTTCTTCTTGAGACCTTTCGGACTTTGTCCGTTCCTCGGGTTCCTTAGGGGGGTCCTGGTTCCCTTCGGGACATGGGCATTGTGGTCTCCTTGAGCTCTGTTTAGGGTCTCTTCACCGGAGCTGGGGGATACTCTGCATCCTTTCATCTTTAGACAAGAAAAATATGTACGATATAAAATCATACAATAGGGTGCGCTATATTGATATACAAATAAGTGCAAATAAATGTATGTGAAGTGGATGGTGCAAATTGGTATAAAAATCGTTCAAAAAGTATATAGGATGTCCTTTTACAAGAGTGTACCTATGGGACTGTATAGTTCAGGAAAAATAGATAAGTGACTTTACATAAACAATGACGTGTATTTCACAAAAACTTCAACTCCTAAAAAATATACAA